>NC_079895.1:12643552-12736187 GCF_024868665.1 Triplophysa rosa
AATGTAATTTTTTTGCAGTGTTGCTCTGCTAATGCCAGTCTCTTCTTGCTCATTTTGAATCTCAAAAGTCAGTGTTTTAATTTTGGTTAAAGTAAAGTTTAAATAAAATTGGAAACAGTACTAATAGGAAAGTAAAAAATCTAAGTTACTGGCATACTTGCTGCAAAACTGAAGCAAAGTTTTACAGTGTAGATGTCAATGTACCATACGGTTTGTTTAAATGCGACCAAACAGTACCCATTCAATCAATTTTTGAATTTAATAAAATGAACATACAACAAAATTCAACAAATTGTTTATTTAAACACTTGATATCAGTGATGGGAATAACGGCGATATAAATAAATGGTGTTACTAACGGCGTTAGTTTTTTCAGTAACGAGTAATCAAACGAATTACTGTTTCCCAGCTACAACGCCATTACCGTTACTGACAATAAAATGCAACGTTACTATAATTGAGCTCACTGAAGCAGTTTTCATCCGAATAGGCTCGCTCTCTCATCAAAAGGACCTGCAAAGTTTTTTTTTCACTGCTGTGAGTTGGGGGGTGGGACACATAACTGATTTTGATTTGTGTGCCAGGAAGAAAGAGGCTCCACGTCGGTGGCAAGTAATTATAATCTAATGCAGAGGTTCCCAAAGTGGGGGTCGCGACTCCCCGGGGGGGACACAAGATGATTTCCAGAAATCATTTTTTTATTATTAGAAATAGCATATGTAATTAATAAGATATAACAATATATAAAGTTAAAGTTAAAAAATAAAACCAGGCAAATAAAAAGCCATCAGCCTTAGGAATTTCCTCCCCCTCGATCAATGACCCCTGAGGTGATTACGTCACATTAACGACATTAGCAACCGCATTAGGTTAGGTGCAGCAAGTCCATTTACAGCACTACGTTAAACAGTCCCATGTGCAAGCAGATTATTTTTCAGGCTTTAAGTTTAGGATATTCTTATTTGTCGAAATGAAACGTTGAATAATATCGACCAAAGACAACGTAGGGAGGCCAGCAGAGGAGGGCGGAGAAGCACCGCATTTAGAGGGGCCATCGTCCTCAGGTACGAAAAGAGGCACATCCATCAGCACTCGAATCAGTTTGATGAAATTCGACCATCTGTAGTAATAGTTCATAGTTTATGTATAACAACAAGTAAAGTACTGATTAAATCAAATAATATTATGTTAGACTGTGCTCTTTTGTGTTGTCATTATGCGCGTTTGGGTAGAATAGGTGCATGTGCGCATTTCTATTCTATTGTGTTTTATTGTTCCAGTATTGTTCTATTATTATTATTATTATATTTTTTTCTTTTAATCTTACATAATGAAATCCTAAAAACATCTGTTTAACATTTTAAATCGGCTAAACATATTCTGTTGGTAGTATTTTGTTTACAGTATGTATCTGAAACAGGAAGTTTTTAACCAGCGTTGTTCACGTCATCCAAAGACGTCTATAGTTTCTGATTTTTATTTTCTCATCTTTTTTAGGAAAAATTATGTAGATTATAGCTATAATGTTAAGAGGTCATGGTGTTTAAAGTTGCTATTCAAATAAAAATTACATTAATTAAAAAGTAAAATATTGCTGTGTTGTATATGTACTAGGCAACAAAACCACTAGGCTTTGGTTGAGAGCTGCAGACTTGGACTAAATTCTTCACAAATATATCAGTGAAAGATCTGGAAATTGACATAAACTTGAGACAGCAATGTCATTTAACCAGAACAAAGCTGCCCACAATGAAGGGCTGTGATGTGTTTTTGGCACAGAGGGTAAGATCATAAAAGTGGACAGGGGGCTTCCTCGCTAACAACGACTCCATGTGTGTGTTGGTGTGGAGCTATGAACCACAGAACAACAGTTCAGAGATGTACTGTACAACAAACCACCTCGCAAATCATGTCTAGTTTTAAGTAGAAAGTCACCCAGCCATACATCTACGCTAACAATGTGCAGACGATGGTGACAGATTAATCGATACAAAGCAGCGGATATAAGAAGACATCATTCATTTCTCTCTCCTTGTTTGTCTGCCTAACATACTTCACACAATAGACAGATGGATGGAATCTGCATTATGACTGTAATGAAATATATATGTGGTATTGTGGGGGAAAAAATCAATAAATATAAATCATAGAAGACTCATGCATTTGGTAAACCACTCCTAAAGGGACAGTTTACCCAAAAATGAAAATTCTGTCATCTGTATGACTTTCCTTCTTCTGCAGAACACAAAAGAAGATTTTATGAGAAATGTTGGTAACCAAACAACAGCCGTACGCATTGGTTTTGTGTCCATACAATAGAAGCAACATGATCTCATGAGAATTAGTATGCATTTTGCGTAAAATGTGGTTCTACAAAACGTATATTTACAAACAATAAAACGCAAAATACTGACGTTCGTTACAAAATTCAAAAGTTGCCGCAGGTGCCATCAAGAAGCTTTACGAACACTCATTGGCTCTCGCCTGCTTCGTCACACATTGCGACATGCCGTGTTTCTGCTGAGGTGTGTTTGTAGGACAAAATGCATGCTTTCACGGAGTGGATCAGTGTAATAATCTGGATATTTTCAGTGATTACCAACTCTGTTCCTCACACAAAACTGTTGTATTCCACCAGAGAGGACTGTGGCTGCTATGCATTGTCATTTGGACTACTTTTGGTATTTTTTGAAATAAATAAATTATTGTGATTGCACTTATCCGTCTGTCATGTTTTTCTTTATACTGTACATATTTTTTAAGTAATAGTTATGGTTAGGTTTAGAGGTAGGAGTAGGATTTGCGACTCTAAAATATATTTTAATGTTATATTGTTACTAAAATGATCATTTTCCTGCATATTTCAGTCTATTATAATCGCTAATAGGTTTAGGGTTTAAGTTTGGGGGTAGATTAAGGGGTCTAAAAATATAAATCGCTTATCGATACAATTATTGAAACACACTGATACAAATATCTTAATGAGATACAAGCTAAAAAATATTTTAGCTAATTTTTAAGCTAAAAATACATAGCAGTTTGTACGTAATACATCCAAATGTAATGGTTCAGCATCAATCAATAAAAACGTACAAAAATGTACGTTTTGTGCTTGTAAACTTAACGTAGAAATACCTACGTATAAGCAATGAGATCAGGCTGATAGAAGTGAATGGGCACCGCCATTGTTCGGCTACCAACGTTCTTTAAAATATCTTATTTTGTGTTCTGCAGAAGAAAGAAAGTCATAGAGGTTTGAAATGTAAAGAGGGTGAATAAATGATGACAAAATTTTCATTTTGGGGTGAATTATTCCTTTAAAACTACTACTTTTGCAGTGTTATCGTTGCTGTTTTAGTGGATCATTAAGGTATCAACTCTTGGCTAAAGATTACATTTCATTTTTTATTTCAAACAAATTGAAAACTATCCTGTAAAGGATATATGATGCAGACTTTTAGACTTAAGTTCTACTGTTGATCATTCAGCTCAATAATTCATTTAATGCAACATCACAAACACATTTTTTTAAATGCCGCACAAAACTACACGTGACCTTAGGACAGTATAACAAATTAAACTGCACAGACTGCACCCATATGCCCCAATCCTCTTTTTTATTAGTATGAAATGAAATGTGGCGTCTACCCCTGACTAAGGTCTAATTCTCATTCCCTATAACACTCACTACATTCTACGAACGCAACAGGGCATTAAATTCCCTAAGTAAATGTCTTGAAAACAGCAGGAGAGTGGAGGATAGGAATGGCACTGTCACATTAGAAATAAATAAGCAAATAGCAATGTCTTGAATGCCCCTTTTTACCTACTGAATCATGTGTCTGTGTAGAACGTGGAACGGCTACATATATATATGAAATATCCTGATGGTTTTCCTTTACTGCCTCATTTCAGATTCACCCACCCAGTCCCGTCTGTCTGGAATTCTGGCATTCACCATGGAATGAAAGCATTCTTTATGACATTTATAACAAAGAAATCAGTGAAAATAAACATTTGCCACAGAGTGAAGAGTAGTCGCAAAATATGGAAAAAGAACATTAAACACAGGAAATTAAAACATTGCTCTGAACAAAAAAAGATGACCTCCAAAAAAAAAACAGTCCAAAATAAGATTGTACTTCAGCCACATGCAGCACTAGTGAACTTCATATCACTTTGCTTAATCTTATGAATTAACACAGCATGCTTTGACTGAAGGGAACAACAACGGCCCCATGCGCACATGACAAGGTTATCGATCGCATACAGTATCTCTGAGACCAAACCTCCATTGACAACTTAAGTTTTCTTCACAGTTATAGTGCAACTCATGACCTTAATGAACCTATAGGATGACGTGGTGTGGATGGAGTTTTATAGTAGATATGAATGTGTTGGTGGTGCGGTGGGTTTATATATAGCAGAAGCACATATTGCACTACCACTACCAGCTGGCCCCAGAGGGTGAGGACAGAAAGATGTAGCACTACAGTGTTTCATGTGGGAAACGAGGGTGGACGGTGAGGGAATATTCAGGACAATAAAATGAGAGCGAGAGAGAGAGAGAGAAAATGTCATGCCAATATAGCACACTAATTTGGATTGACTGTAATATTAGGAGGTTGAGGGCAAAGTAAAGTCTTCATTCTTGTAAAATAATACGAGAATCAAACAGAGATAATTAAAAGCGCTGGCTGAAGAGCAGAATGTGTGAAATGAAATCTAAAAAGGGTGATATTATTAAATTGAGATTCCGCTAAGTAGTGAGGCATAAGTTTGGCGACGACAGACCGAAGATTTGCCTTCCAACTCGTCTACTATGGGCAAATCATTGCAATGATCCCAGACTCACCCTGACGCAGGAACGATTTTATATGCGCCATAAGACACTAGGTCAATATCCACGCTGCCAACTGAAATTCTAAAATACTGTGTGTGCAAACACAGAACGGTGTGTTTTAAAAGAACCAAAGTAAAGTGGAAGTGAACGTAATTTGGATTGAGACCACATGGCACACAGGAATTATAACAGCCAGAATTGAATTACTCTCAAGAAACACAATTAAAAATGATTAGAAGAGAGGTAGAAGGTTGAGAAATGAAGAAACCAAAGATTTCTATCTAATAATACACACGGACATGCAGGCACAATATTGGCACTGTACACCAAAACCTAACTGAGCAAGACCTGCCTTTGACAAGTGTTAGCCATTAAAATTAGTTACTATGAAAGATCCTACAATTAAACATAATTAACGCCCTTGGTCTGAGGAAAGGTGCTTGGGTTCCTCTTTCTGTCAGCCTTTGGGTTTTCAAGCAGAACGGCGGTTAGCTGATTCAGTATTTGGCAAGTTTATAATAGAAACCTCAAAGCAGCTAAATTCTAGAGTCTCTTAGATCAGTGGTTCTCAAACTGTGTAAAATTATACTTTAAACGAACTTAATTAAATTATGGACAGTGGTTCCACACAACAGAAATATGTTATCTCTACTCAAATACTTAATGTATGATGAACTAAACTGAACTGAGTAAACTTAAACAACCATGTCAAAATAATGTCCAAATAACTTGAATCAAATAAGTTCATCCTACTAAAAGTATTTAAGTAGAGATAACATGTTTCCATTATGTGGAACCACTGTCCATAATTGAATTAAGTTAGTTTAAGGTAAGATATTAGCTGTTATTTTTCAGACACTAAATAAGCTAAATAAAGCTCTTATTGTTCGGAGTTAGCCAGAAGTTGGTTTAGTTCAACTTTCGGCATACCCCAAGTGCTTGCTTTATTATTAAAGCAATTTTAAATCTGGTCAGCAGGTCCTCAACCCAAGCACATGCTCTACACTTTACCACAATGGTAACCCCCCCCCCAAAGACATTAACATACCAGAAACTCTTTTAAATACAAACATAAAAGAGTATTAAACATGAACAAATATCCCTGTTTCATCATTTTGATAAAAGATGTATAAAATAACATTTTACTGGAGCTTTTACTCTCCCTATTCAGCCCAGTGCAAAGCATGATGGGAAGTGGAAATCCTGTTCCTAGTTAATAACGCTACTTTAATATAACTAAATTAATTTATGTTGTGTTAACTTGATTTATTTTAGTAAATTGAGCAAGCATGAAACATGATTTTGATCTACTTGATTGAAACATGTTAATTTAAAATGTAAACATTTAGTTAAGCCAAAGCATTACTGTTTTTAGTCCGTTTAACACAATGCAATTGTGTTTTAACATAGAACCTAATACAATGGTGTTTAAACAAAATTAATTGTTTAAATAAAGTGAACAGTATCGTAAAATCATTTTTTTGAGTGTATATATTAATTTACATTTCGTGTTTTAAATACAATTTCAAATGTTTAATACGCCTACATGATTGATAAATACGGAACACATCTCAGCCTTTGTGCAATTTTAAAATAGTTGTATGAATTATTGTTGTTTATTTATCATTGGTCGGTGTAACTCAGGGGCGTGACTCAAACACAGAGCAGGGGCAGACAGCGCTTGCGAGTCCCTCACTCTCTCTCTTCCAACGAGCTGCGTGCACATTAAGTTCTCTTGATGTTAAAGTATACGTGTATTTATTTATCTTCCGTGTTAAACATTCTTTCCACATTGTTTGTCTTTTATATACGTTTGTAGGCTATCTGCAAGTCCCCACAAAGTTAATAAATCCCCCATAAGAGTCCATAAGAGTTTACAGAGCCCTGTTTACAGTGCACTACAGAAAAATGTTTTGTGTCAACTATTACTGCTGACTAACATGAAAACATGGAAAAAACATGTTCTTTAGTTTGAAAACAGCTGGTAAATAAAGTGTTTGTGTTATTAGTAATACATTAAAATTGGAGGACGAGGTGTAAAGAGAAAGATTCACAGCTCTACTATTAATTTAAGTGTTTATTCATGTGTTTTCTATGGCGGTCATTAGGTGGTACTTGGAACAACTAATTTTGTTAAAGGTGGTAATTGATCTGAAAAGTTTGAGAACCACTGTCTTAGATAATCTAGTGGCCTTTATAGACGCACGCACACACAGATAATACAGGGCTGCATACACACATTTTTATCAGAAGACATTTTTGGTAGTTACAAATCTTTAAATGTCTGTTTTGATGTCGTATGACATTATAATCCATGTTTAATTTGAACAACTCATTCAAATTATATCAAAGCAACATTTTACAACAACAATGCGGAAGTACACTAATTATTATTTAGACCGATAGACAGACAGGCAGGCAGACAGAAGAATGATATTATATGATTATATGCACATATAAATGAAAAGTCAGTCGCGATGAGGACAGATGAGATGAGGATAATCACACACACAGACGTTAGCTGCATAATTGGGAGGTAATGCTCCATACAAACACAGCAATTCACTCTCTCTCATTCATAAGTTAATAACCCACAACAAATGTGTCTCCCTCTGTCTTTCTCATTCTCTGCCTCTCATACCGGCACCTCCTCTTGCAAACATCTACGGAATCCAAGCACCTCCCTTAAAACCTACTGACTGAATCCTATCCATTAGATCGCAGAGAAATAAAAAAGAGCCTGTTAAAGTTAATGAGATAATCTATTTCATCCCAGTTTTGGGTCATATTTTAAGCCTGATGTGAAGACATTATGACTTTTTAAATGAAATCGCTGGAGCGTGCACTCCCAAAAGGGTGGAATGACTTTTATTTGTTCATTTGCTGTGGGATGGTCCAAGCATTCGAGTGTTTCGGCAATGCAGCGTTGCATATTAAAGCAATAAGCCACGAGAGGCCAAGCGGAACAGCGATTTTGCCACAGCTCTTAAAGGGACAGTTCACCCAAAAATCAAAATTCTGTCATCATTTACTCAACCTCAAGTTGTTCCAGATCTGTATGAATTTCTTTGTTCTGATGAACACAGAGAAAGATATCTGGAAGAATGCTTGTAACCAAACAGTTCACCCACCATTGACTACTATAGTTGGGAAAATGACAATGGTAGTCAAAGGTGCCACAGAACTGTATCTACATTCTTCAAAATATCTTCTTTTGTGTTTAACAGAAACCAACAGAAGAAATTTACTAAGATTTTTTCCTATTATATAGTAGTTCATTAGGTAACTGTGTCTTACCTAAGCAATGCATGTCCATTTCTGCTTCACACCGGTCAACAATCCACTAATGAAATCACACCACATTAAATTCTCCACTCTATATAGTCTAGTCACTACAGAAGTAGCTTCTAGTTGAGTGACCGTAAATCTCTTCCACAAATTTGTGTCCAGAGGCAATCTAAACTATCAGAGCCGCTTTTAGCCTCCCTCTAGAGAAATACATGGTCATTTTTAAGCAGCTCGGCAAGAGTTGGCTGTTATTTGATTCCTTTTTTTTGATGTCCAAGAAAGCTGTCATTATTTTACAGGCGAAATTGGATTTGTCCCTTGATAGTCGTGTGGATAAGCACTGAGCTCATTAACGTGGATCGAAAGGCTTGGGTTAGAAATTAAGCAATCATGGGGTAATTTCGCTGACAAACACTCAAAGTCATATTTTGTCTTGCCTGATAGCTCTACTGTCTGGCACAGGAAGAGGAGATGTGTGGAAAATGTTAACATTTTGGATATGACCTGGTTAATACCTACCTTTTTAAACTGAAAGGGAGACAAGTGCTCGTGTAGAATGTATAATACTTGTAGCGTCGTGTGAATAATAATGCTTAATAATGATATGTCTCTCTGAATAGATTTTCTTTTCTATTGGTTTTAGATGGCACAGCTGAAGGCCTTCATTTCAGCAGCAAAATGTGTTTCCTCATCATCGGATGCATTGTTTGCTCCCGGAACTAGGCTAACGTTTAAATGATGCTGTATTTACTGACAACATTTGTCTCTTGTACAAATCACATCCGTGACAAGCCTGTAAGGGACTGAAAGAGAGAGAGAAAATGGGAGGGATAGAGAGAGCTAAACTATGCTTGCCCGGGTTAGCAATTCATTTATTAAAGGGGTCATATGACAGGGCTAAAACTAATATTATCGTTTGTTTTAGATGTAATGGAATGTGTATACACGATTTAAGGTTCAAAAACGCTGTATTTTCCACATACCGTGCATGTTTGTGTCACGCTCGAGCGTGGAGAGAAGAACCCAGATGCAGGCAGGCAATGGCAATGAAGGGGTTAACGGGATATATTTATTAAACAATAGACAAAACAGAAACAAAACACCCACGAGGGGGTAAAAAACAAGACAGGAAAAATAAACTAGACTGGACTAAACTAACATAATACTTGACTAAACATAACTTGACAAACTAAACTAAACACTTACTAAGACTGGACTGGACTGGGATCTTTACACAGCAACACAGGATCACAGGAACACTGACTGGCACGATACACATACACGACGTAGTACAATCCACGAGCACAAGACAAAGAAACAAGAGGGTATTTAAAGGGAAGACAAACGAGGGATAACGACATGGGGCAGGTGTGGGTAATAAAACACTCAGGGAAAGTTAACGAGGAAACGAGATGGCAGGAACAGAGACGAGACACTGGAGAGAACGTATATTATTGTCAAAAGGACAATAATATGTTTCTCTCCACACAACCAAAGGCTTTGTCATGACTCTGCTACAGGACCAAGAAAAACATGACTAAATGAAGCAGAGCCATGACAGAAGCCCCCCCTTTAATGAGCACCTCCAGGTGCTCACCAAGGGGTAGACGGACGAGACAAGACCGACTGAGACAGTGACAAAAACCAGACAAACATGGTGAACAAGACAAGGGGCAGACAAGACAACAAGACTAAGGGATTGGGGTGACTTAACAAAAATAACAAACAAGGGAGGGGGGGAGGGGCCAAACCAGGGCCCATAGGAGGCAGTCCATGGGGGAGGGGAGAAGGGGGAACAGTCCCAGTCCCCGGCTGCCTCGAGGGCGCGGAGTCCTGGGGGACTTAGGGGGAGCCTGGGGGGGACAGTCTTTGGCCCTGGGGGTTTCCCAGGGATCGGCTTGGCTGCCGGACTGGAGGCCGGCTGGAACTGGCTTGACGCCGGCTGGAAGGCCGGCTGGGCAGGGCTTGACGCCGGCTGGAAGGGCTTGACGCGCTGGAGCCGGCTGGAGGGCTTGACGCCGGACTGGACCGGCTGGAACTGACCCGGACTGGATCGCCGGCTGCACCGGACTGGACGCCGGCTGGACACCGGACTGGACGCCGGCTGGATCACCGGACTGGACGCCGGCTGGATCACCGGACTGGACGCCGGCTGGATCACCGGACTGGACGCCGGCTGGATCACGACTGGACACAGTGGACACAAGACTGGACACAAGACTGGACACAGGCTGGACACAAGACTGGACACAAGACTGGACACAAGACTGGACACGGGACTAGACACGACTGGACACGGACTAGACAGACTGGACACGACTGACCGCTGGACCGGACTGACACGCTGGACACGGACTGACACGATGGACAGGCTGACACGACTGGACACGGGACTGGACACAAGACTGGACACCGGGCTGGACACAAGACTGGACACCGGGCTGGACACAAGACTGGACACCGGCTGGACACAAGACTGGACACCGGCTGGACCCGGGCTGGACGCCGGCTGCACCGGACTGGACGCCGGCTGCACCGGACTGGACGCAAGACTGGACGCCGGCTGCACTGGCTGGGGCCGGCTGCACTGGCTGGGTTGGAGTCCGCGCTCCCCTCCGCTGCCTCTTCTTCTTCAACCGAACCGCAGGGCCTGTGGTCGGCTGCGAGGCAGCTTTGGAGGGCGTGGCTAGCTCCGCACCAGAGGAGTCTGTAGACACTTCCCCGGACGCCCTCCTTCCTCGCTTGCCACGGAGGGTGACTGGTGGAGACGAGACTGCAGGGGCTGAAGCGGAAGGTGTGGTGTTCCCAAGGGTGGCGACCGCCACTACACAATCCTCCGCAATAGGAGGTAGGCGGGAGCATGAGGAGCCTGGGTGGTCGCTGGAGGAGAGGCCATTAACCATGTCTTTGAATGACCCCCTGACCATTCTCTCTCGGTCCTCCAGAGATGGAGGGTTGACCAGGCCCGCAAGGAAGGCGTTCATAACAGCCTCGGGGAGAAAGCCTCTCCTCCTTGCCGATGCCTGGGCATATTCGGCGAGGGCCCGGTCGCCCTGCGGAGGAAACGGGCCGTCGCCCCTCTGGATCCTGGCAGTGGTTGACTGCCACCAATTGGCCAACTCCCGCCTGGTAGAGGCCGAGGTGCTGCCTGCTGGGTTCATAGTGGCTCGTGGATTCTGTCAAGGAAGCACAGTGAAGAAGAACCCAGATGCAGGCAGGCAATGGCAATGAAGGGGTTAACGGGATATATTTATTAAACAATAGACAAAACAGAAACAAAACACCCACGAGGGGGTAAAAAACAAGACAGGAAAAATAAACTAGACTGGACTAAACTAACATAATACTTGACTAAACATAACTTGACAAACTAAACTAAACACTTACTAAGACTGGACTGGACTGGGATCTTTACACAGCAACACAGGATCACAGGAACACTGACTGGCACGATACACATACACGACGTAGTACAATCCAAGAGCACAAGACAAAGAAACAAGAGGGTATTTAAAGGGAAGACAAACGAGGGATAACGACATGGGGCAGGTGTGGGTAATAAAACACTCAGGGAAAGTTAACGAGGAAACGAGATGGCAGGAACAGAGACGAGACACTGGAGAGAACGTATATTATTGTCAAAAGGACAATAATATGTTTCTCTCCACACAACCAAAGGCTTTGTCATGACTCTGCTACAGGACCAAGAAAAACATGACTAAATGAAGCAGAGCCATGACATGTTTGTATCTCCGCTTTGCACCGCCTCTCTGAAACGCGCTGATTTTTTACAAAGCTCATCGCCCTGAAAAGCGAGGTGTGCAATGATTGGCCAGTTAACCAGTGCGTGATTGGTCGAATACTGCAAGCGTTTTACGGAAATTTAACGCCTCTTACCATATTTGGAACATCATGTTCCCACGCAATTGTACTGACAGGTGATAAAATGTCAACGGTACTTCCTTATATCAATTCGAGCCCGAATCTGATACGGAAAATGAAGATGATCAAGCCGATACATCAACTTTGCCGGCGCAACTTGAGCAGGATGTAAAGGATTGGTAAGGTTTTATAAAAAAATATGATGTTAAATAGTTAAAAACTATAGCTAACTGTTTTACCTTTTATATACGAGGTTGAAAAGACTATAAACAAACAACCATATACACCATACAGAGTTTGTGTGAGATAGAAACAAGCTAGCATTACAGCAGGGAATGGTATAAATAACACGAGCGCTTTGGCCCTTCTTGATCAACCAGTGTTACGCCACGTCTCGTCACGACTCAACAAAGACAATAAACCCAAAATAAATACTAAATATAAAAAGACATTATAAACATGACATTTGTTGCCTCTAGTGGGAACATTATTACTGATTATTAGGACTTATGTTGTCTTTTTTCATGTTGCGCACGTGTCTGCATTTGCAGATCACAAACACACGACAAACTCAACTCGCATTAGTCCGTAACAATGTCTTTTACAATAAAAATATACTTTTATATGCGAATCCGAAGGTTGCGAATCTGAAGCGCCAGCGAAGTTTTAATAGTTGGAATGGCCCCACTTTTTAACCAAAGCTTTCGTGCACTGCCGGTCTTAATCTCTCTCCCAGGTTCGTATAGCAATCTTCAGTGAAATGCGCTGCACAAACTTGAACATTCGGATTGTACTTTTCTGGAACAGTGTTGTAAATAAAATGTAACCATTTGTTTTTAGTTGTCTCATCTTTTGGAAGGTCAAACAAAAAGTCTTTCTTTTCGCAACGAAACACACAGCATCTCCGCGACATGGCTGCAGCGGTGACGATACAATGAGATTTACAAGTACGCCCACCTCACTTGCGTTTACATTTGGGCGGTCTTAAGTCAAATCATGTTACGAAGTGACGTACATTCATCAGGGTGTGGTTACACGAGGCGTTTCAGGCAGGTCTGGGTTCGCATTCGCTTTTAGATAGAATGCATCTTTTGTTCCGACACTTTAATTTTAGCAATTTTACGTGTCTAATACATGCATGGGTAACTTATAACACACCAAAGACACAGAAAAACACGTATTTCCGCCATATGACCCCTTTAACAAAAAATGACACTTCATATATATTAAAGGGATAGTTCACCAAATTCTGTCATCATTTGTCACCATCTTGTCATTTTAAACAGTTTGACCTTATTTCAGAGAACACAAAAGAAGAAATTTTGAAGAATGCTGATAACCAAACAATGGCGGTACCCATTCACTTGTGTTGTACAGACACAAAACCAAGGCCGGACTTACCATTGGCCTTGACTGGGCACCAGCCCATGGGCCCCGCCCTTCAGGGGCCCGCCTGCTCTCGTTCATTTGATTTGTTTAGTTATATGCCAGTCATTTTATTTTTCATTTAAACTTTGTGCATTGGCCTACGAAGGTTCAATAGCACTGCCTTATGTAAGGAATGATGTCGTTTAATTGGCTAAACGTTCCGTCAGTCATGTTGGCATTTCCTGGTTGGTTATTTGTGGATTCTATCCATCATGTTTACCTCAGTTGAAACCTGTCTGCTCATTAATACGCTTGTTCTAATGGCTGACAAGCGCAATCGCAGTGCCGCGATTGAAAACCAAAAACTGAGAGACAAGAACGCAAAAGAACAGCATTTCAAAAATAATGGTTCTTTACACCCATGGCACCACACCTTGATCTTTAGGCAGAGAATCCAGAGCATACCTGTCAACACTCCCGTTTTTCACACCCATCTCCCGCCAGGCCGCCACCCTCCGGTTTTATTTCAGTTATTTCTCCTTTGAAACTCGCGGACCGACGGGAGCCGGAACGCGTTCACGGGGTGGCACTGTGGCTTGAGCCGCTGCCCATTTGCCCTCACAGGCTGGCGCCCTTTGGTAGACGAAGTAGAGTAGAGAGGATTCACATCCCCGCGAAAAACTTTCTCTGAATACACCGCTATATGATTCCACTCCGCGTTTTCCATTTGACGCTCGCTCCTCACAGTCTGTGTCCGCTCACTGAACACGACAGATCGGTTCATCCACAGGCAGATGCAGTAGCGTCTACTAGCTGTTGTTGTTGTTACACTTTCTTTGCTTTTAGAAAAAGCGTGTTATGAAAAGTGTTGTGTTCTGCAGACAACTCTGAATAAAAACTGGTAACATAGAGTTAATTTCCAATATTTCCCGTTCTGTGACCATAAGCGGTTCTTATAAATAATATGCAAACACTGTTAAATCCATCCATGTAAATAAAAAATGAAAACATTCTGCTGACTAATAAACTAGGGGTTGGCGGATCGATCTAAATATCGATAGTATCGATGCCAACACTGGTATTGGTATCAGATCGATACAATTGTAATTGAATCGATATTTTAATTTAAATATCTCACCTCTACGTTCATTATACTTTGCTCGTGTCTTCTACCTCTACAATCCTGAGCAAACGCTGCTTTCACACCGTGGCCCACTTTGCTACTCCTCCCCCTCCTGCTGCGATTCGTTGTTGTGTCGTCACGTGACTCGCTGACACAACGCGCCGAGGAGCAGCGAACTGAGTGAGCGAAGCTGATAGCACATTGAATGAGAGATCAGGATGGCCGAGAGGAAGAGAAGCGTTGTGACTTCAATACATTAATAAAAAATATTGTCTAAAGAATTGATCATTCATTCACCTGAGAAACAATGACATACTGCTCTCCCCTACACAAAAGTATTTTTTTAAGTAAAAAGTATCGTATTGGTATTGGTATCAGCAATACTGACCCTATATGTATTTGGTATCGGATCGATACCAAATTTTGCAGTATCGCCCACCACTATAATAAACAAAGTTAAAACAACCGAACTACGGGACGCGTGAAGGGACAAACTGCTCGTGCTTTTTCAAACTGCGTTTAGATAGTTATTTCATTTCTGACGTTGAGATATCTGGCAAAATGTAAATGCTAAATTAAGATGATACCTTTCAGATATACCATTCATGGATTCATGGCCTGTGAGCTGCATTAAACAGTCTCTTAGATTTACATTTAAGTATTTGACATGAAAATTATGTTATGTTAGATATAAAGTAATTAAAAGATTTAAAACGATGTATAACAGAGGGGTGCCCTATTTGCCCTGCACAACCTCAGTTAACTAGACTTTACAAAACTATGGACCAATCTCATTATTCTGAAACTATTTAAGCCATAATATGACGTTTCATCTCATTATATGAATACAATTTTAATGTGCATTTCAAACTCATAGATCTGTCATATGCTTTACTGATGGAATTGCAATAGAATACTAATATATTTATAACACTTTACACCGTTGCATTAGTTAACATTAGTTAAGCATTAGATTACATGTCTGCATTTGTTAATCTTTATTTTCAAAAACATTGAACATGCACCATGAACTAACATGAACAATTGTATTTGGCTTAACAATAAACAAGATTAATAAATGCTGACTGTATGTATTATTCAATGTTTGTTTCATGTTAATGCAGGGGTTCACAAATTTTAGATCCGAGACGTATAATCTCTCAAGATCCTCCAGAAATACAGGGAGAACACACACATTTGTTCCTTTTTAGTAGTTTTCTTATTATGAATCAATAAATTTAATTTTAATATACATAATGGTAGGGCTGTATGATTATGTCAAAAACTGTAGTCCCCTTGATATTGTAATGTTGATTATTAATGTTGATTGGATTTTACATTTAAGTATGTTTGAAACTTCCTACACGCTATAAATGCACCACTTGTGGCTCCCACTGTCAAAACAAGCATTATAAACGTGTAAACCAATGAACACGTGTCATTGTTGGTCATTGGAGAAAAAACATTTACTAATGCTAACAAACATATGATTTTAAATAGTACGGGGGCCCCGAAAACAACTCAAGCCCAGGGGCCCCCATCCTCCTAAGTCCGGCCCTGCACAAAACCAATGCAAGTCAACGGGTACACCCGCTGTTTGGTTACCAACATTTTTTCAAAATATCTCCTTTTGTGTTTTGCAGAAGAAAGAAAGTCACACAGGTTTGAAATGACAAGAGGGTGAGTAAATAATGACAAACTTTTACTTTGGGTGAACTATCCCTTTAATGCTACGTTAATATAGAACTCTGGCATGCATTAGGATTTCATCCAGTCAGATGTTACATGCGGTACAATTTATTTTACAAACCATAATTTACATTTCCTGACACAATAATCCCACACCATCGTAACAAATGGACTGGCAGACACAGGGCAAGGGTCAGCTGTCAGACAGTTGCAAATTCTATATTATCCATTCAGAGTCCTGCATGCCTGTAGTAGAGCTAGGGATTAACCAATCAAACACAGACACAGGAAGACAAACTGCATATGGTATTTTCTCCTTTGACCCTTGAACTCCATTTAACCTTCTTACTGGTTACTATCTACACAATTCCACTTCAAACAGGACCAACTAAATACAACCAGCCAGATATGAGGACTGTACACAAATAATATAAATATATATTTTAGTGGTTGTTTTAAATTGAAAATAAGTGAATAACTACGTCTTATATTTTTTTAACAAAACAAATTATTAAAATTATATTTTGCAACAAATCAAAACAGGGAAATAACTGTGTTTCCATTTAATAATTATTATAGTATTGCTATCAACTTTTCAGATGGATGGGGGAAATAAAGAGGCTAAAACAGCTGTGCAATGCATCTGCCTGTCATGCGTCCAATTCAGTAGGTTAATGGAAAACCCCATTGCACACCTCTAGTGTGCACTGTAAAACGTTGCTGTAGTTTTTGCAGCAGGTTTGCCAGTAACTTACTGTAGATTTGAATTTCAAAAATTGACTTTTGAGATTCAAAATGAGCAAGAGACTGGCATTAGCACAGCAACAAAGTAAAAAAATGGCATTCTTCCTAAGCATTATTCTCTTTTTTTCTGTAAAAATATTTAAAACTTCTTAAATTATGATACATTTACATAACAAGAAAAGTGACGCAAGATATTTAGTCTAGTTTTATGAAAGAAAAATATATAAACTGGGCAAATTTATGCTTAAAACAAAATTGTACATTAAATCTACAGCAATTTACTCGCAAACCTGCTACGAAATTACAGCAAAGTTTTGGCCAACAGTGTGGTCAAAAGCATTTTTAGGCCGAAAATCCTTAAAACGTCTTATAAAAGCTGTATTCCCTTTCGTACATCTGTCAAATCAAGACCTATTACGTTCTAGTTTTTCAGAAACAGCTTCTATACCCGGCAGATGTTCAAACACAACCCGATCCTATCTGTATTCTCCAGCACTAAAAACAAATCCAATATTGTTCTGGTCAGTGCTTAACCATTTTCACAGGATTTGCCTCAATACTGTTGGGTGGAAAAAAGCAATCAGACCAAATTCTGGTAAACTAATTTTACTGTCGCACCCATTCCCTTTTTCATATTTATATATTTCCTCTCTCTCTCTCTCTCTCTCTATAGGAGTTGGTGAACAAACACTAATGTCCAGTTTGATTTGTTTCAGTGCTGTGCCGTTTCCCCTGGAAGAGGCAGTCATTACACTTTAACCCTGACTAATCAACCATGTTTTCACCTGACTACAGTGTCCACACTGCCTCAGAACTGTGTTTGTGTGTTTGTGTAAAAGAGAGAGAAGCAAAAAAATCAGAAAAATGACTTGCATGCTCTGTCAAATCTGCGTGTGCGTGTGTGCGTGCGTGTAAATCCTGAAGAATTGTTATCCACAAAAGAACATGGCGAAAAAATGAAATTCATGTCAGGTGTGACCTAGAGCACCGCATGGCTTACCTGCTCAAGAACAACAATCTTTAATGCTGTCAGCTTTGAATGTTATCCTAACTATAGACCCTTGCATTTGTATATTCCGGCGAGCTCCTGACAACACGGACACATAAAAAAACAACATATTTTATCATATTGGATACATTTTTCATTAATGCAAATGTAATTCCAGAGAAATAAATGTTTTTATGTCTTTGATATGATTTGCAACTTAATACTTCACAGAGAGGGTAAGATTGTCATTCTCACAAAACATGATTCATGTAATACATTTGCAAATAATGTTACAGCCATGCTGGAGAGAAAACAATACAGATTTTTATTGGCACTTGGCATCTGTCAATGTTTTTTGACAAATTTTGGACCTCGAGTACACGTTGTCATGGTGGGAAGCTTGGCAGGGCAACCAGGTAAATGAATCTTGTAAAGCTGTGAACACGAATCAAGCTCAGAGCTTTCAAGAGTTGGGAACTAGGAATCAGTTTCAGATTCAAAACCACTTCCCTACAAAATATTTTATTGATTCTGGTTCCATTAACAGTTTCCAGCTACTCCTGAATCCTCAGCATCTTTTTGTTTCATTATCCACAATGGTTGCACGCAAATAACAAACATGCAGAGCCATCATTGTAGCCAGATTCACGATCGAATGACTTGTAATAAATGAAAAACACTCATGAATGATTTTGAGCAGTTAATGGATTAATCGAACGCATTACTTTCAGTCAAAATGAACTTAATGTGTACTTAAAGTTTGTGAAATTTAAATCGGTGTAATTACTGACAAGTTCTTGTAACAACATGCATTCAAAGATTCCTAAAACCAAGTTTTGTTGTAATAAATGGTATTTTATAAAAGGAAATAATGGGACGGATGGAATCAGTAAAAAAACATAACCAGCCTCATTAAAATCCTCACTGAACAGATTTTAAGTGTGACCTAGAGGATAAAACCACATCGTAACAAATGCAATGAAGGGACGTGTATGGGAATATGAGCAGAAATAGCTGTGGACGACTATAAAAAGACGCTGTAACAATTACAGCGCGTCTCTGTGGGGAGACGCTGAGAAAAATGATGCCACAGAGCACTCATCACCACCTGTATAAGCACAAATTTACTCTTCCAGTGTCATGTCTCTCCTCTGAGAAACATCTAAAGGACAGTGTCTCCGCTATACTCCCTAGAATAATGAAAATGGGTGTAAAGCCGCATTGTGTTACATACGCACGTGCAGCCTCGTAGCGGAAGGTCACAGTGACTGTAGCTGTTATAATTACCACTGAGAGTAATTAGCTTAGCTCACTCAAGGTCTTCAACCCCCAGAACACACCTTTACACTTTCAGTGGCCTGCAGTGAATGCGTGTGTGTGAGAGAAAGAGAGAGCATACAGTACATGTGTGGCACAGGTGATGTATAATAACCTCTCAGTGGAGGTGTGGAACATTACTGTCTAACATAATGATACCTCTACACTAGACGACATATACAGGAGAGAGAGAGAGAGAGAGAGAGAGAGAGAGAGAGAGAGAGAGAGAGAGAGAGAGAGAGAGAGAGAGAGAGAGAGAGAGAGAGAGAGAGAGAGAGAGAGAGAGAGAGAGAGAGAGAGAGAGAGAGAGAGAGAGAGAGAGAGAGAGAGAGATCATTAACTCCTGCACACTTAATGAATTTGAAAGATGAAGTCAACTATTCTTTTATAGATGTATATTACTCAAAGTGCCAAGGGCATCATTAAAAACTTTACCTCTTTCGTTTTCTTTTTCATTTGGTTCCCATGATGCACCGCAGTTCTATCCTTATCTCCTCTTTTTCTCCTCAAAAATGTCCTTTTTTCTCCTTCAACAACTTTGGAGAGACAGTGAGGTTGACTCTTCCTCTTTTGTGGTGTGTGTGGGGGGGAAGTGGATTTGTGTGTGTCTGTGAAGGTGATAAGGTACAGAATCAGTCTAAATGTGGCCAGAGGCTCTCCTCTCTCCAGGAGTGTCAGGCAGAAATGAATAATCTGTACCTGTACCTCAAATACACACACACATAGTTTAACAATACAGCAGAGATATGGGTATCAAACAATACAGTTATAATCCTGTGGTCACTACTGTATGCAGGGACAGAAAAAATATAAAAACATAGATTTTTGTATTTTGTGTTGCATTTAATTTAGGAATTTTGTATTACAAAAAATACTTTACAAACTATTTCAATTTAAAATATAGGTAACCCTTCTGACACCGAAAATGAAAGTTGTACAAAAATTCCAAACTAAGTTTTTTTTTTTTACAAAAAGACAGTCCTGTGGGTTTGAAATGACATGAGTGTGTAAATGGTGACAAAATTGTCATACTTAGGTGAACTGTTTCTTTAAAACACATCGAAATAATGTTCATGACAAACTGGCAAGACTATATTTTTTAGATTAAAGGAACAATACGGCATTTTTAGGAGGATCTATTGACAGAAATGCAATATAATATACAAAACTATTTCTTCAGAGGTGTATAAAGACCTTACATAATGAACCATTATGTTTATAATACCTTAGAATAAGCTGTTTATATCTACATACAGAGCGGGACTACATACATTGAATTCGCCGCCATGTTTTGTACAGCAGCCCTAAACGGACAAACAACTCTACAACACGCGTTTCCTCTCCCTCTCCGCTGCAGTATTGTGGTGAAACGGATCATGGGAAGATCCGTGATCCGTACGGATCGTGCTCTCCGGTGCGGAACGCATGTGACCCGAGGATTAACTGAAAGTTTATTCATCATTGAGTAAAAGAATAAAACGCGCTCTCGCTCACTCTCCAGTTTCAGCTCCAACGCGCTCTCGCTCTCTCTCTCCAGTATCTGGACGAGTACAATATTAAAGCGGTTCCAGATAAACAATGACGCGCAAAATTTCTCCGTCACACAGCTAATATTATAATATTACACAACAACATATCTTGGTATGTTAGTATGTTACTCACATACTGATCCGAATCACCGAATCAAAGCAACCTCCTCGGGGTGATTTTTAGACGATCTTTCTCTCCAACGTCTCTCTGCTGGAAAGTATCTCCATAGATATCTGTGAGTATATCTGCTAAAAGCCTTAGTACCGCTGGTCCTAACGCATCTCTGCTGCAAAGTCTTTATAATATTAACACAGGTCCTAGCTCCTGCCTGACTTTTATCCTTCTTTTTTAACTTAAAATCCGCAAACCTTTTATTTTATGTAATACATAAGTCATCGCTCTTTCTACAGTCTTTCTAATGCCCTCAAAATCTCTTCCCTGTGTCAACATGAGAACGACATCTTTTTGTACTGTGGTGGCCACCATCGTGTTTGGACTGAGCGATTCGTGGCAAATCTTTAATACAACGCTAGTGGCCACTGTTAATCAAGAACTGCGCCTTTAACACTTTTTTTTATAAATAGCAAACAGAGTGCAATAGAATCAGGGTATCTTCTTTCCAATCAATATTCGTTTTCAACTGAAAAAACTTAGAAAAGGAAATTATTACCTTTTTTATGTATTTTGATTAAACTGGGAAAATTAAATAATGAACATCTTAAAAGGCTGTATTTTATCCATTGGTCCACAGTACATTTTCTCATGAACAGTTGCAAAGGTAGCTGAAAGGTGGAGCAAAGATGCTACAAGGCTAAGGCCAGTTATAAATGCCTTCTTTTTAAAAGCCTTGATCACCAGGGCTGGTCTGGGGAAAAAAATTGGCCCTGGCATTTTTTGGCCCACATCGGCCCTCCACCATTTCTGTCGACGGGGGGGGAGTACATGGTTAAGTCTCCTGATGGGGGGGGGGGATTTGGCATGCATACGTGTCTTTTGCATTCGCTTTGCGTTCTTTCGCATTTATAATACTTCCGTCTGAGCGGCCAAAGTGTCCGTTCCGGCCACAAACGATAGCGGCCCACCGGGAAAACGCCCGGAATGCCAGATGGCCAGTCTGCCCCTGTTGATCATTAATATTTACAGTATAAATACAACTGATGCAACCTGAAATGGTTTGTATTGAGGGTGGTGTGCTTAATGGACCGTCTACTAGAGGTCTGCATGCGGGACCCTATAGCAGTACGAATACTTGTGGCGATGGATTCAATTTTCGTATAAAAAATGGTAACGGTCGGGTTCTACCAGAAAGACTCGGGAGGCAAGAAAACTTGATAATGAACATTTTATTAGACAACTGATCAGCGACAAGGTCCGAATATGGTAAAATATATAGTTCTTTGGCGTAGGCCCCGTCCATAGCTCGCATCCAGAGGGTCAAGAATTCCTGCACTTCTTGCCTGATGATGAAGGCAGGGGCGCAGCCAACCCCCCTGGGGTTAATCGACAGGGACCATCCTGGTGGTGGTGGGGAGGATGGGGGTGAATATCGGCTGCTTCAACTGCAAACGCAAACAAAGGGTAAGTGGCGATCTTTTATACTCCAAGTGTTAGGTGATGATTGGTTAGGTCTATACGTAGTAAGTGACGTAAGATTGAGTCCTCCCGGCAGAACTAGCGCTGAAGCTTCATTTCTGTGCTTACTTTGAACGGGACGGGAGCCTACTCCCGACATCCTTCTAACTGACCACATGTACAGCCTGATCTGAGGACTGTATTATGCATATGCTGCACGCGTGGATCAGTTCTCCATTATAAGTTTAATTTGCATGCGTCAGCCCCCCGACAGAGCGGGCAGGTCACTGACGAGTGCACCTTGAGAAGAGAGAGCGTTCGGGTCAGTCATCCCAAAGAACCGCTGAAGAACCACTGAGATATGGTGCTATATAGAACTTTAAGTGGTTCCCCTATGATTATGAGCCAAGAACCACTTTTAGTGCTACAGTATATAGCACCATTTTTTAGTGTATAATTTGAGTGAAAGACGTTGTATTTCATGTTTTTAATTGATTTTCTCTGTGGCATAGTCTACTGTAACTGTATTGACATTAAACATTTTGTCAAGATGAATAAAAATAATGATACATTTTTTGTATAGCCTTCATTTTGTGTTTGTTATGGAGAAATTTAAATGTGAGATCTGGAAACGTGATCTAAATTTAAAGGGATCCGTCGGGTCGGGACAAAAATCATTGCGGGTGAACACAGAGTGAGCTCTCAGTGGGAGCGGGTGGATGCAAACCTACCAGCGGGCGCTGCCCAGTTCTCCACACTCAAAAACAGGGGGAGGAGTTTCATCATCAAACAACACCATCAAATAACAAATAAGTGCACACATGCATTAACATAAAAAAGTGACTTTTCACACAAGATTTTGAACATTTTGAAATATTCTCTTTGTTTATGGTAAGTCTGGCAAAGTGCAAGCTATATATATTTACTGCCGTCATGTACACTGCTGTCTAGTTCAGAAATATGTCCGTAATTGGTTATTAACTATTTTCTTGCTGAGGATCTCATCTGCAAGTCCTGCTAAATGCCATAATAGTTTGTGTAAATGGACCTGAATGACTGTAGTTGCTTAGCAGCATATTTGCTCACCCTGTTGGTGACCTTTGCAACTGTGCATAAAAAACGTACTGTAGCTCAAGGTTAAAAATACAGCATTTTAAGATGTTCATTATTTCATTTTCCTAGTTTAAACAAAATATAGAAAAAGGTAATACATTTTGATTTGAAAACGAATATCGAATGGACGGAAGATAACCTGATTCACTAGGCATTTGAAATCCCATTTGATTTAGAAAAAAAAGACATAAAATACAAGACAGACCTAATAATATAAGTTTTATAGTTATATGATGTTATAAGTTTCGGTAGAGTAAGTTTTCAGTTAGTGTTGTTTGATCATTTTTTAAAAAATCTGGCAAAAAAAATAGTTTTTAACTATACGAGTTAAAATACTAGGGCTGTGAAACGATTAATCGTGGTTAATCGCATCCGGAATAAAGCTTGTTTTTAATATTTGTCTGTGTCCTGTGCATAATAATTTTCTATTTATAAACATATTCACATATAAATAAACATTTATATATAATTTAAATTATTGTTTAATATAAATAAATACTAGGACGAGAGACTTATCCCACTAATTAAAAAATAGCCATAAAATCAACTTGTACTATATGAAACGCATTATAAAATCAACTTGTACTTTATGAAACACATTAAACTTCTATTTTAATGAATTAATATATTACGCAGTAATAAACAATATGTAAACACTGCAAAATGTTTTGTAACAAACTCAAATGACAGGCAGTAATTGCACAAAATTAATGCTTTGTTTTCTTAACAGGCATAGCTTATAGTAAAGAGCTGTGGTTGTTTTCTCTATATGCTTTTGCATAGTGCTCGTGTTAGCAGAGATGGCAATCATTTCACACTTTCAATCCTCCTTCCTCCACTGACTGAACCCTCATAGCCTTCAGAGAAACAGTTAAAACTTAATAAACATATCATGTTTTATGCTTACATTGCACATATGTAAGAGACAGATGATCCATTTGTGAAGAGGTTTGCCTGTGAATGTGTTTAAAATAACGTAATGTGAACTTGCAATTGCTATACTGTACTTATGGTACAGTCAGCTCAGATGCTGTTCGTCCTCTATGAATGGCCGGGACGGTCACTGTAGCTCACAGCAGCACGCACATACTTTGTGCAGTTATTAGCGTGTTCTGTACAGTAATGAAAACAGGTTGCACCACAACAAAATGTGCACTCACACAAATGCTCCCAAATATATTTTGAGGTCGCACAGGTTAAATTTAGGGAGCATATGCGACTAAAATGGTCGCAATTTAAAGCCCAGCACTCCATGGCAATGGGGTTTATGCACACGGAGCGATTTCGTCCTTCCGCTAAAATCTCTGCCAGCTCTGTTACATCCGGCGCCATAGGGAAAAAGGCGTTTCGCTTCAGGATGCACATAGGATTACGATCAACAACATGAGTCTAATTATTCAAACACGTCGCCATACATCGATAACCAAAAAGGAGAAGCACTTCAGGCTCTCCGTTTCAAGGTACATCAACAAATATAAAAAAAAGCAAAGTGAACGTTTTCTTACTAAACACATCGTTATCACTTGCTTGAAAAATCCCCTTATTATTGTGAGAGTGGAAGTGACCTAGCTGGCAGCGATTTTAGCGGAAGTATGTCCTTGTCCCATGTGCATATACCCTATTGCGTAAGGAAATTGTGTTCTCGCGTGACACATCGGATCTCGTCACACCCCTAATAAATACATGTAAATATTTCCTAAATACTGTAATATATATATATATATATAAATATATATATATACACACACGTGTATGTGTTTATGAATAGAAAATCAATATGCACAGTACTCAGACATATATTATGTAAACACAAACGTTTATTCTGGATGTGATTAATCGTGATTAATAGTTTAACAGCCCTATAAAATATTTTGATGTTTATTTTGATATTTTGTATGTTACACCTCAAAACTCAGTAGTTTTTATTGTATCATTTCAGATTTTTTAAATTCATGAATCAAGATTACTCATGATAAGATTTCTTTCATAGCTGGTTGGTTCAAGACTTGGTTTCACGGGGTATTTGGCATTCAGGTGAGACTTTGAGTATTCATGGCAGTAACACGTGTGACCTTCAGGTGTGTTGAGGCTGCACAGGAGTTCTGTGACAAACGGCTGCAGTAAAAACACCAGCACAAATACTAAGCATACACTAAACTGAACACCTGAGAGAATAACCATCATTACATCATCACAATACACTGTCAGCATATTTCAAATACTGCTGCTGTTTCTGACACGCGTGCGCTCAGTCGCAATCATCCTGACTCAAAGCGAAACACCTGCCATCTCCACACAGCAACACCATTAAATGTGTGTGTAGCCTCATGTAACTCTAATGCATTTTGTTTTACCACATTTTAGCACCTCAAAGCCCCCCACCGCCACTCTAACAGCTGCTTCTGACATTTCACCTGTTTTATTTCCTCAAACGCACGGCACCTCAGCATAATTTATTCATCCGTCTTTTCAATCTATGTAACACGTGTGCGTTAAGAAGCAGGAGAACACGTAAAAAGGAGATTAAACTGCATGTTGCCACAGCGACTCAACCTTCGGAAGCACGCCACGCAGCCTATAATGATCCGCGCGACCATCTGTGACTGCCGCCCTCTGCCTCACCACAACCCATTATGACATCGCTGTCTCATCTCCACGGTGACAGACGGCTTTATTAATAACTCAGCACTCTTGGCAGGCATCTCTCTCTCTTTCTGATTCCATCATATACTGTAGGGACAGTGATTAGACATTCAATTCCCTGGATAAACTGACTTTGGCCAGAGATACACACGCACACACATAGTCAGCAAGCATTGATTGTTCTTAAGGGCTCACGGGAGGATCAATAGTGGATTTTTCAGTACAAACATAGTGTTAAAGAGTCAAGGCCACACACAGACCGCAAGCACGGTTCAATCGACATCATTCAGCATCACACACAAATACATACATGACATATGCACCCAAACATCTCCATTAAGTATCCGGTAACACTTTAGAATAATGGTCCATTGTTAACAAGTAACTATGCAGAAAGTAATAGGCAGTACTACATGAAATATATCTCTATGGATAGGCTATATATGTAGAATATATCCATTCATGTTTTGGTATTTGGCTTATGGTATTTGTATTTATTCATAAATTAGTTTCCACAAACAACCTATTTTTTCACTTTATGTACGTTAATGTTGAGATTAGTAATTAATTGTTTTTTCTTTATTAAATGGTCATAGTTCGCAAGTAGTTGTCAATGATGGCATTTTTCTTTAGTAATTATCAAATACCAAATAAGGAACTACCTTTGTCCTAAATTAGCTATTACTTACTGCTTAGTTAATCTTGCTTCTATATTAGTTAATAGTATTAAGGTAAGTGTTAATGTAGTACTGCCTATTACTTTCTGCATAGTTACTTGTTAACAACGGACCATTATTCTAAAGTGTTACCAAGTATCCTGATCTATTAAAGAGCAACTTCAGAAAAACAACAATTTTCTCTGAATATAATGTATGTGCCACACAAACTTTTACAATAACACACAATCCCATCATCACTCCAAAGAACCAGGCCTTCAGAGGAGAGTTCATATTATGCTTTCATCTGACAGATCTCGGATCAGCACCGTCAATCATAGCAACCTCAGCTATGTGTGAACATCAGCTTGAAGAGAAAGAAGAGATATTAGAGCATCTAGTAGACAAGGGGAAAGCTAAAGGTTGAGAAAGAAAGAGGGGTTTGTGCTTCTAAAGAGATGGATGAGTCATAATTGTCAACTTTGTGTTTGTAAAATGCAACACACACTGTGAGAAGGAATGAGGAATGTGAGCATGGATATAATCGGGCAAGAATGTAATCGAACTGAAGAAAGAAATGTGCAAATATTCTAAAGGGTTACTTCCTCCATCGTACTCGACACAGCAAAAAACATTCGTGTTTTGTTTTCCTAAACTATCCAAACCTCCTCAAAGCAAGACAAAATTGATCAAGCAGCAGTGAGCTTTACATTTAAAAAAATACCAGAGAAAAAGTGTTGCTTTAAGGATATTTTTACTGGAAAGAAACAGACACACACACACACACACACACACACAGTTTTATTTCTGGTTGTTGTGAGACTGCGTGTCACACTTCATTCATTATCTACACTGCATTTGCACATGCTAATCCAGCAGTTTCCATATTTCACCCAAACTATTTTTCAAACTATTCATTACTCCGTCAGTTCTCAAACTGTCATCCGGCAAACAGGTCTGTCCATGTATTTAACACATATGAATCCACTAGATAAAGAGTAATTCAAACATCAGTCAGCAGAATAAGACATGTCAGATGAAGAAAGTGTTCAGGTGAACACGCACAAGGTTGAGGCAGAGAGCAGCGAAGCGGAAACGACACGGACCGCCACCTTCACTCTGACAAGCAGCATGAATGATGCTAAAATCCGGAGGGAGCACCGCAGCGGTTGATATTGACAAGCTCCTGGCTGAGCTGAATGTGTTGACTAAACATCTTTGAGAAACACGTTACAGCCAGATAACACATTATTCCAAAGTCCACACTACAGCTTTGTACATTTTTGAGTTAAAACAGTAACAGAAATTGATTTATATCAAAGTAAGTCGAGCCACTCGGCGGCCATGTTTTCAACACCTCCAGGCAGCTATTTCAGTCTTTGAAAGGCCACAGTCCTATCTACTTGAATAGAGGAAGACAGATATGTTTTAAAGGGGTCAAATGACACGGCTAAAACTTTTTTTTCTTGATGTAATGCAATGTGTATACACGATTTAAGGTTCAAAAACGCTGTTTGCGGTGAGCATTCGCTTTTAGATAGAATGCATCTTTTGTTCAGACACTTTTAATTTTTGCACTTTTATGTGTCTAATACATGGGCAACTTTTAACACACCGAAAAACATACACATAAAAACATGTGTTCGCGCCATATGACCCCTGTAAATTGCTGGCAAAAGATCAGAATTAAATGACATATTTCTGACCAACAATTAAACCTGACAACAACTGTAACTCAATTATTTTTTCCGATAGGCTTAAAGTGATAGTTCACCCAAAAATATAAATGCTGTCATTATTTGCTCGACCTCTTGTCATTTCAAACTTTTATGACTTTCTTTCTTCCACAAAACACAAAAGAAGATATTTTGAAAATAGTTGGTAACTGAACAGCACTGGACCCCATTCACTTCTATGTACACAAAACCAATGCAAGTGAAAGGGGTACATTTAACAACATTCTTCAAATTATCTTGTGTGTTCTGCAGAAGAAATAAAGTCATACAGGTTTGAATTGATACAAGGGTGACAATGATGACAGATTTTATATTATTGGGTAAACTATCACTTTAAATTGCGATAAAAAACACCTTTTGTGAGGTCGCAGGTTGGCAAACGCCCCAGAGAATCATCGGTCTTTATCGATTTACGATTGGTTCTTTTTACTGGAAGGCGGGACTTCCTTTGCTAGAATTGGCAGTGGTGCATCTTGTAGTAGGCAGTAATTTTGAAAACACGGCAGCTTTTACACTCTTTAGGAGGTCAACTAACAACAGCTTACTTTTCTTGTCTTTGCACATTAAGATGGGCACTTGGGATACGAGAAAGCATTTAAACATCCGAACAGCATCTTTAAATACATATTCAGCTGTATTTAAAACATCATTTACAAGAAATCTTCCCAAAGGAATGACAGAAAACAGCATGTTTAAGAGCTCTGGAAGAGATGAAGATTGAACATATGGTTTAATATCTGTGTAACTACCAGAATTTCAAACAATTGCTCTTCTTTTTTACTTAAAGCACTTGACAAACTGTTCTATCTTCCTTTTACTGTACCTCATAATTTCTCTCTCTTCTTTAACTCTCAACTTTTATTAATCGCCCATCTCATATTTACGCATTTGTTTTTTGGACCATTTGTGCTCTGTATGAATTACTGACAGGGTGTGTGGTGGTCTCATGTGAGGTCAAGGCTTTCAGGGTTACAAACTTTTAATGTTGTCGAACCTTTGTCCCTAGATGCTCACAAGTTTATGGTAACAAGAGCTCAGTATCCATTTACAGAAGAGGCATTTCTACGGGTTAAGAGTTGGGGTAAACTGTAATTTGCAGTGGTTTTGAATGGGAATGTCTTTGCACTTGAACACAATTACAGTAGGAAGGTAAAACTACACAACACGTTCATCGACTGCACTGAAAACTGGAAAAAGGAATGCATAACTCATGAATGCATATTTCACTCGAAGGGGAAAATCTATGGAAAAAATCTGCTTGCTGTTCTTTCCATACAACGACACTTAAAGTAATCCCTGAAATATGGATTTTATATATTTTAAATCCAAAGTGGCCTTTGGATTTATCACTGAGCTTTATGCTTCTATTATCAGAGCTGCTCGGATCTGTTCTTGTTTGTTCAACAAATCCTGTTGTCTTTGAACACTCTGTCTGAAACCAAGTTCTCCCATTAGTTTTTATTTCATGCCATCTCTCTCTCTCTCCACCACATCGCCATCTTCCCACTTGCAGTATATAGTTGTTTTTTGCTCTTTCATTTCTTGTCTCTTTTTTCCTCTCCTCTATACTCTAGCAGGTCAGGAGGGGCCCATAATACCCATTACTGTAAGTGTGTGTGCGTGTGTGTGTGTGTGTGTGTGTGTGTGTGTGTGTGTGTGTGTGTGTGTGTGTGTGTGTTTAAAGAGCACATGAGAGGGTTTATATTGGATTCTGAAATAGGCAATCTGAAGATTTTACATAAAGTGAGGGAGCAAAGAGCACTATTTCACGGGTCACTTCAGAGGAAGAAATTAGATTTCAGGCCATATTATAAGATTTCTCTGTGTGTATGTTTCTGTCAGGGTTCCTATTTAGTGTTTCTTTGTTTCCTCTCTTGTGTTGATGTTTTCGTTTCTTGTGGCTTTGTTTCTTCTCTTGTGTTGTGTTGTTTTGTTTCTTTGAGCACATGCGTTCCCCTTCAGTCGGTCTCTCGATGTTGTGTTGAGAGACAGACTTGAGTTTGATCTTGAGAACTTATCATCTTATCATCAGGAATTTTAAAACACCAATGGGCTTTGCGAATGGCACACGCACGCCAATCCCCGCCCAATGCATACGGGTATAAAAGGCAGGATTTGTCGATCCGGCATGTTCTGTTTGCAAGAACATGGCGATCAAGGTGTTGCGGTCACGGCTGGCTACGTTCTTTGTGAGCGCTGCCGCCACCCCGTCTGCTTCCCAGGCGAGTTCGACTGCCGCTTCGGCGAGGTCGACCGCTTCGGCGAGCAGTGGGGGTGTTTTGGGGGTACCTATGGATGTTGCTCTGTCAACTTCGGCTTCGCGGACCACCCATACCCCAGCACGCTCACCTGCCTCGCCCCCGATGGGCAGCGGTGGACCGTCCCACAGCGGGCAGACTCGACAGAGGGATGAGGACGAACTCTCCGTCATAGCATCGGACAGCTACCTCCTGGTATCAGATGCGGAAGACCTCTTTGAGCTCCCGCCTGGCTGACATCTCTCTCTGAGATGTCAGACATGCTTGCCCGGGCAGCCCAGGTGCATAACACCGCCCTCCCCTAAACGCTCGCGGCTGGATTCATGGTTTCTGGGGATGGAGCAGGTCAAAAGCCATTCTTCCCGGAAGTGCATGAGGAGCTCACTAAGTCCTGGAATGCTAGCAGGCTCGGGGGCAGTTACTTCCCTGGATGGTGGGGCGGCCAAAGGCTATGTCGACATCCCCCAGGTGGAGCGTGCAGTCGCGGTGGACCTGTGCCCGCAGACAGCTGCCACCGGGAGGGGTCGACCTAGACTTCCATCCAAAGATTGTAAGCTTTCTTCGACATGCTTACAACGCTGCAGGACAGGCCGCTTCCGCCCTCCACGCTATGGCAATCCTTCAGGTTTTTCAGGCTAAAGCCCTGAAAGACCTGGATGATGGGAAGGCCGACCCAACTCGCATGAGCGAGTTATGCACGGCCACTGACCTCGCGCTCTGGGCGACGAAGGCCACGGCACGTGCCTTGGGTCGGTCGATGTCCACACTTGTGGTCCAAGAGAGGCATCTGTGGCTCAATCTTGCACAGATGGGCGACACCCAGAAGGCCCGCCTTCTGGATGCACCCATCTCGCAAGCTGGGCTGTTTGGTGACACCGTGGAGGATGTGTCACAACAATTATCCACGGTGCAGAAGCAGGCTGAGGCGATCAAGCAGATCCTGCCACACCGCGACCTGGCCACCTATCAGTCGTCACGGTCCGGAGCGCAGCCAATCACCAAGGTGGCATATGCTCACGGCAGATGTCACGACTCGCCCGACCCAAGTCCCTGCGAGCCACTTTCATCCCGGGTGACCTGAACCAGACAGCCGATGCACTCTCTTGTCAGGGGACACCCCGCGGAGAATGGCGACTCCAACCGAGTGGCTTTCACAGGTCCTGTGCAAGGTCAGGGAAGAGGGACATCAAGTACTGCTAGTTGCACCTTACTGGCCCAACCAGACTTGGTTCTCAGACCTCGTGGCTCTGACGACAGTTCCCCCCTGGCCGATTCCCCTGACGAAGGACCTTCTGTTGCAGGGGAAGGGCACGGTGTGGAACCCCAAGTCAGGCCTCTGGAATCTCCATGTCTGGCCCCTGGATGGGACAAGGAGACCTTGAGTGGCTTGCCGCCGGCGGTCAGAGAGATGCAGGCTAGAGCCCCCGGCACTAGGCGTTTATACGCTTATAAGTGGTGTCTCTTCTTGTCCTGGTGTTCTTCCCGCAGGGAGAACCCACGGAGTTGCCCGATCGGGTCAGCGTTGGCCTTCCTACAAGAGAGACTCGATAGTAACCTCTCCCCATCCACGTTGAAAGTGTGTGTAGCCGCGATTGCCGCTCATCACGATCTCGTGGAGGGTAAGTCTCTTGGCCAACATGACCTGGGGGCGCGAGAAGGGCGAATCCACCTCGACCGCGCTCTGTACCCTCTTGGGACCTTAATGTGGTCCTTCAGGGCCTTTGTACGAGCCCCTCAGAGACGCCAGTCTTTCTCATATGAAGATGAAGATGGCACTCTTGATGGCGCTCGCTTCTATCAAGAGGGTGGGGGACCTCCAGGCATTCTCTGTGTCCCATGGGTGCCTAGAATTCGGGCCCGGTAGCTCTCACTCTATCCTGAGACCCTGGCCAGGTTACGTGCCCAAGGTTCCCACCACTCCCTTTCGGGACCAGATGGTGAACCTGCAGGCGCTCCCCTCTGGGGAGGAAGACCGAACCTCCAACGTGTTGTGTCCAGTACGTGCACTGCACCTCTACTTGGACCGCATGCAGAGCCTTAGAAGCTCTGAGCAGCTCTTTGTCTGTTTCGGGGGCAGCACAAGGAGAGGGCTGTCTCCAAACAGAGATTGGCGCACTGGATTTTGGATGCCATTACTTTGGCATACCAGTCCCAAGATCGCCCGTGCCCGCTTGCAGTGAGAGCCCACTCCACTCGGAGTATGGCCTCCTCGTGGGCACTGGCTCAGGGCGCCTCTCTGGCAGACATGTGTAGTGCTGTGGGTTGGGCTACGCCCAGTACCTTCGCAAGGTTTTACAACTTCTGCATGGAACAAGTGTCAGCCCGTGTCTTACACACTGCCGGCGTGTACGGTCGGCAACTGGGTTGGGTGTACGCCTGCAAAAGTGCCTTCTCCCCTCTCCAGATGAGTCTAGCGCACTATTTCAGCCTCCCTACTTCCCTGCAGGGTCGTCCCGTATGATGAATTCCTCACTCTTGGTTCCCCTGTCGGTGAACCTATGACCTCCCCTCCGGTAGCTACTCCACCTGGGTTCTGTCCCCCCTATTCGGGCTGGCGCAATTTCTCGCATGTTGTTCTCCCCACTGGTGAGACCATGTTGGTGTCTCCACATGTAACCTTCCCTTGTGGTAGGATGTGGCCTCCATAACACACTCTTCAACGAGGAGAGCAGTGTTTCCCCAGTGTTCCTTATGGCGCCGCGCAGCATCTCGCTAATAGAGACAAACGCCACCATCCGTGATGGCCGTCGGTACGAGCCTCTCAGGGTATACTACTAAGTACTGATCCCAGTGGAAGATTACGTCTCGCAGTAGCGCTCACTTGTGATTCGCTAGTCCAGTCAGTGTCACTCCGCAGGAGGTCGTGATACGGTTTAGCGCCGTGGCGTGTAAGGATTTGTCCCCAGTCTGTCTTTCAACACAACGTCGGGAGACCAACTGAAGGGGAATGTCTCAGTTAAGACTGTAACCTCCGTTCCCTGATGGAGGGAACGAGACGTTGTGTCTTCATGCCACAACGCTTCGTCGACCCGCTGCAGTGACTGGGAGATGCCTCTCCGGTTCCTCAGCCCAAAAGATGAGTGAATGGCCGCCGCCATTCCCCTTTTATACCCGTATGCACGGGGCGGGAATTGGAGTGCGTGTGCCATTCGCCAAGCCCATTGGCATTTTAAAATTCCTCTTGGAGATGATAGGTTCTCAAGATCAAACCCCAGTCTGTCTCTCAACACAAAGTCTCGTTCCTTCCATCAGGGAACGGAGGTTACAGTCGTAACCAAGACGTTTTCTTGTAATTGTGGTGTGACCCCGCCCCCTCGTTACCCTGTTGTCTCCTCGTTATTGTTTCACTATTCTCACCTGGTCTTGATCGTTGTCTTCTCTCTCTCTCCTCCTGTTTCTCGTTTGAGTTCTGATTTCCTTCCCTTTATATTCCCTTCTGTTCTACTGTCCTGTGTCAGATCGTTGTGTTTGTATGTTGCAGTCGTCCCTGACCGATCTTAGTCTTATAGTCTTTGTCACAGTCTAGCTTTATAGCTTTCTTGTTTTGCCCATTAGTTCTTATTTAGTCACCCATAGCAGCTCTTTAACTATACCCCCTCGTTCTCATCTCCAGTGCCTAGTCCCTTTACTTTCAAGTTCTGTTTTTTGCCCCTCAGTTCCCGTTGGCGTCACGGACCTCCCTGCTCACTTCACCCCGGCATCTCTCCACCTGCGGTCTCCTCTCTCATCAAGAATCTGTCGGACTGGGTCTACTGCTGCTTCTTCCGGACTCCCGCGATTCTCGTGGGCCATACAGGTCTGGATCGCCCAAGGTGGTTTTGCTCCCCTGTGAGTGCTGTCGGGTCGAGTGCTCTCCCAGTGGACTTCCGTGGTTCCTGTGGACTGTGTTGGTGTGGACTGTTATCTTGCTACATTGTGGACTTTCAATAAATATAACCATTTTACCCCGCAATTGAGTCTGCCTGCCATGCTGTTCATGACAGTTTCAGAGAAGCAAAGTTTATTCATGGTTCTAAAATTGGCTACAAAGGACAATTGGTTTCAAAATAAAAATGCTCAGAAAGTGATCTGCCCATCGTCTGTGTATTGTGGATTCATATTGTAAATATCTCCAATCAGAAAAAAAGCTGTCCAACTCTGTCTCCAAACTATTCTGATATGTGTTCTACATTACACCTACAAACTAATTCACAGTGGACCAGACATTGTCACGACCAAACCGTGTAAAACGACATGATCGTTAATAACAGTAAACAGATTTTAGCTGTAAATCTAAAAATACAGAAGAATCAAAGGATGATGTCATTCACTTCATTCACATCAGAGCACTCAAATAGCCTAAAATGACTTCCTGCGTTTAGACACGGCCCTAGACGCCTACCGCTTTATCAAACCATCTCTTCCCTCTTTATATATGAAAAGAGGATAAATAAAAGGCAAAGCAGCTGCGATAACAAGCAGCATTGATCTCTCTTTCTCTCTCTCCTTCTCTCAGAAAGCATCTGATCATATCACACACACTATGTTGAGTCATAGCTTTAGATATCAGTATTCAGCGCGCACACCCTGAGCTCTGTTAAATTAATGACCTCTCTCTTTTGCTTATCAGTGGGCAGGAATGCTGTCTGTATCCATTTCTGGCTTTCCCGTGCCCCCCCAAAAAAAATCCCCCAATGCCACTGTATACTACAGTATATGTGCGCAGAGGCGTCATGCATCTATTTTTTGGTTTAAGGGGACAACAACAGTGGCCATATCTTAATGACCAGGAAAAAAAATTAACGCCTCAGCGGTTCTTTATATGCAGCGAGATGACATGTTTGCTAAGCAGGCAAGGATGCAAATCTTTTTTTGCACAAAATAAGATTTGAGATCGAGTTCTCAAAGCTTGTCATGATCTATAGTAGCAGAGTATTTCACAGAATTGATTGATTCCTACGCCCCTGCTCACAATCTCAGGTCCTGGCAGCAGCTTATTAACTCCAAGTTTAGATTGTCCTGCCTGGGCGGCAGGTCCTTCAGCATCACTGCCTCAGACCCTAGAGAACCCTCCTCCTATATCTCAGTCAAATTTCCTTTTTCAATTTCAATATGCAACTATTTGCATACTGTGCTCCTAATTTTGATTTAATGATCTGTTGGTTTTTTATAAGTGCCCTATAAAGTGTCCTTGGGATTTCTGTGAAGTTGCTATATAAATAAAACGTATGATCTATTATATAAATCTGAGAGGTTCCTTACTTTTGTGTGTGTGTGTCTTATTGTGGTGTAGGGTTAGGGTTATGTTATCACTTTTTGGTCTCTCTCTCTCTCTCTCTCTCTCTCTCTCTCTCTCTCTCTCACACACACACACACACACACACACACACACTCTGTCTCTCACTCTGTCGTTCTCTGTGTCATGTCACTGAATCCCTCTTCTCTCTAATGAACATCATTCTCATTATCACCTCTTTTCTCCATTCCGTCTCGTCTACACCTTCATTTCTCCATTTATTTTTTCTTCCACTGAATTTCTTAACCTTGCTCAAACTCCCACTTGTGAACATGAAAATGCTTCAAAAACAGCTGTGAGAACACAACTCAATTATCATGCTGTCTCTCTCTCTGTTCCCTTCACTTATTTTACCTGTTAATGCAGAAAAGTAGTGGCTGTTGCGCTTGTGTGTGTTTGAAAAAGGCGTAAAATCTATTGTGCTAATTAAACATTGATTTTACACCAACCACGTACAAAAAGGCTGATTATAAAATTGTTCGAGATGCACTCAGGTTGATATAACTTATTTAAAATTGCAATGAGCATCCAGAAAACAAAACATCTCTCAACATCTCTCTCAATGTATTTCATTAGTTTAAAGGCTGTCTTTGTACTACTAAACAGTTTGTGTAACTTTGTACTATACTAAAATGCTTATATAAATCACACCTTTGTATGTTCGGAATAGGACACTAGCATGTTTAATGCATACTGCACAAGTATACAATAATGGGTGGCTACTTTAAAGAACCATATGTGACACAGCATGCATTATTTAACATAATATACAGTAGTGTCATTGTAGATTGTCACATGACCTCAGTATGTTTAATTTAGTGGCATTTAGTTATTATTGTTGTATAAATAGACTACTGCACATTTTGGCAAATGTAGTAGGTCATGGGTGTTGCATTCGTTCAGAAAACATGCACGCTGTAACTTTTTACAGTACACATACTGCATACAAAATGGCTGTATGCTGTATAGCACATACTAGAAGTAGCATGATAGTTTATCATTCTAAACACAAGCCAGAGAGAGAGAGAGAGAGAGAGAAAGAGAGAGAGAGAGAGAGAGAGAGCGAGAGAGACAAACTGCACCAATGAATTTTCCAGCAGATCTAATCCAGATCTAATGTGGACTTGACTCCGGCAACAGCTCGGTAATAGCAGCAATTTGCTAGCAATGTTCCGTCTTTTATACATGATTAGGTTTTGTGTGAAAATTTCACTTCTTCACAGTCTTTCATTTTTCTCTTTTCCGCTTCGTGGTCGTTTCAGCTTTTGAGTTGCTGTTTTGCCATAATAGCACCTGAAAGCCTCCACATCCTCTATAAGGATGCTAATACTTTATATTACGTGTGAAAGTCTAGAGGTGTAACCTATGGTTATGTGATTTTTACCATTTAATGTCAGAGTGTCTATCTATTTGTTGGGTGTTTTTTTTTCATTTATGGTATTGCTGCTATGACATACAGTCATCTCTGAGTGCTCAGTGCTGTTTTGCACATACAGTACAAACATTTGGTTACCTTAAAGAGTGATATTCTACAACCAAAATCACACCTGAAGATTCAAGAAGTGACAACAAATCATAGATGTAGATACACTGACTTCAGTTTTAGACACAAATCTTTTCACATCCAGATAAAAACACTTCTGTCTAAAGAAAAATCACAAAGAGCAACTTGAAAATGCTGACACTGGTCTGTTTTTCTTCACCATGTCATGTGATTTTACGGGAATTTATAATACAAGTTGAAATATAACAGTGGAGATAAATTGCATACTTCAACTAAAAAAAACATCTAGACACACCACAACAGAATGGTCAAAATAAGTACAGCAGATGTGGAGACACATCTTTCAAAGCTAAACTTTGCAGCAACATGCTAATAATGATAGAATTGACTAAATAGTAAAATATGCTGAGTGTAATTTTCAGTCTGTGAAGTCAATAGCTTAATTTTGTTATGTGGGTGGGATTTTGGAGCATTGGAAAGAAGGGGGTTGCACGGACCAAAAGGGGTTAGAACCCCTGACTGAGGGGATTAACGTCTTCAAAGAAAATTGCGAAAAACTCCCAAAACTTTGCAGCGTGTTTTTGACCTTAGTTGAAAGGATCCATTTATGAGCAGTGATGTCTATCTGTCCACACAAGGCTCCCTTTGAAAAGCGGTCTCTAAAAATGAGAAAGTGTCAGCGTGTGTTTGTGAGTGATGCGTGTTCCTGTCGGGCTGCTAAAGGGCTCATACAGGCTAAAAAGAACCCAGCAGAGCTATTTGAGAAAAAAAGCCTCCATCACTAATTCCATATTCTTCTGGTGTCTTGACGCTGAGAAGAAACAGATGTCAGGTTGTCCTCTGCCCCGTGAAGTCACGGCTAAAACATTGCGATTGGTCTCTTTGGTTTGTGTGTGTGTGTTTGTTGGAGCTCTAATCAAAGATAATGAAGTTACAGCAATGAGAGAACGTCTAGTCCCTGGTTACTCCGCTGGATTACTTTCTAGAGCTCGGTCAATCACATGATCACTGACCATAACACAACATTCGCACTGACCATATGCTCGGACATTGCTCGTGTGTGCACGTGTGGACCCTTGGTGTAAATGGGGTGTAATGGCGTGTGCGAGACCCCTGCAACAGTCCATTAGACACACTAAATGAGCTCTAATCTAATCTAATGCGCACACATACACACAACTTGAACGGCTCTTGAGTTAAGCCTATAAAAGCACTCCGTCAAGAGGTTTAAATATCAGTTCATTAAGAGTGTATATTTTCAAAAGCAGAGGCTCTCCAACGTTCGGAGTCTAGTAATATCCATGTGTTTACCTGTGAGCAATGTCTAATTATGACCGAGAAAGAGATGACGGGTATTTATTAAAACCGCTTTCATAAATATACACGTCATTTCGAGAATAACAAAAAACAGAATTATATTACACATAAATTACTAAATGATTGGTTCTAATATATCATGGGTATAATAACAGAAGAACCCATTAACTTTACTCTGACAGGTGAATAAATCAGCTGATAGCGAAGTTTAAATGATGACGTTGAGAATCTAAGAAGTTATATTGGTGAGATCCATCGAAAAGATTTTATTAGCACCGGTACCATGCAACATTAATGCTAGTACTAAGCAACTTCATTTGTCACAGATATTAAAATGATATACGTGGTAATACGTCTTAGTACAGTTAAAAATGAACTTTTTGCCAGACTTGTATAGCAGGTGAATTAAGACAATTTAGAGTTCATATTCTTAATGACCATGAAACTATTTTGCATTAATTTTTTATAAAAAAAAACAAATATATGGTCTTGTTCCTATGACAATTGAATAATTAATGTAGCCGTTTTTGTTTTTCCTTGCATGTTGGCCACAAACAGAGCTTCTCAGTCGTGTAAGAGTGCTTTATGGATGCATCAGACTGTAAAAAGATCAAATAATAATATAACATGCATAATACTGTAAAGTAGATCATTCTGAGAACAAGCAGACTAAATATTATGCAGAGAGAGAGAGAGAGAGAGAGAGAGAGAGAGAGAGAGAGAGAGAGAGAGAGAGAATGGTGTTTCACTGTGGTGGGATAATGTGTTCCAGATTTCCCAGAGGAATAATTGCCCTCTAAATATGTTTGTAAGGCATCGGACCAAAGGAAGTGTCCAAATCATTTTAAAGTCAAGATCTGAAGGGTTTCCAGGCATTAATCAGAGATTTACATAAGACATAAGAGCATGCTCTAAAATCAAGGGCTCTTGACTCAATGATGGTTTAAAACTAGACCTACGGCAGAATTAGCTTTACATTTAGCATGGTAATACTGTAGCCCATGTTACACCATTAACCAAAAAACATTACAAATGTCAGAGTAGCATTTGACACAGTTTAGTAACAAGCCACTAGCTACTGTGCTTCAAACAGTAAAAGCAATTACATTTTTTGGGTCTGGTCTAGAACAGCTGTTTGAATCACAAGTCAAACTCCTAATTGCAAGTTGGGGTTTCTTGTAAAATTAAATGAGAGTTTGTGAGATGAGTTCTCGCTTGGTGGTCTCTCAGTGTGCCCTACAACCAGAAACAGGCCCACCCCTTCCTCTATTATAGCACTGCATAAGCACCTTGTGAATCTTTATAATGTCTTGCATCAATAAGTATTACAATTTTATATTTATTATACAGCTCATCATATCATAAATATCATATCATAAATATTATCCAATTGACCAATCAGAATCAAGTACTCCAGAGAGCCATGTAACAAAAGTTTAAATAAAGTGTGACCCGGCACTAAGTTTGGATCTACTATAAATTCAAGTAAAACAGTTTATCTAGTGAAAACACTCTTAAACCACACATGCTGTATTTTGACATATGTAAATCTATTTTCTTGTTTTGCTTCACTGCATTGCAATATTGACACTAAAATGGCAACCCTGTCCCACTTAAACATACTCATGAACAGGTCTTGATGAAAGAGCGCTGTATTCGCCTTTTCAGACTCCACCTCATTTCCAGCGGATGGGCTGACAGCTCAATAAAAAAGACATATAAAATCAACACCAACCTCTTGCTCTTCAGCTCTGAAGAGAGGCCATATGAAAAGAGCTGATATTTAAATGGGAGTGGAAAGTCACTCCAGGAATATAAGCATCCATCAGTTTAATTACCGTGGTATTTTCTCTGATGATCTGACATTCTTCACCGACCGGAACGGCTGGAAAACCTTTGGCATGGTGAACAGATCTGGAGTGTGTTACTGCGGACTAGTCTGTCGCTGTCACGTCAGAAGAATGATGTCATGTCTGGAGGAATGGAGGAGATGGTCATGGTTATTAGTATGGTAATGATACGGATGAGATTAGACCCTTTTAAGCAATTGTCTCGCAAAGGGTGAAGGTCAAAGTTCGAAAGATCTGAAACGTAAGACATTAGTAGCTTTTCAATTCATTTCAAAAGTATTTCAAAAGAGTGTTTTACCTGAGCGCAAGTGTTTTATTAAGAAATAAATCTATTTGATTCGATTTTAATTACTTCTGGAAAATTCTTCTGGAATATGTGTGTAAAGGTTTGGTTATACCTACTGTTCAAGGGACAAAGTAACTAACACACTACAAACTAACAACTAACTAAAAAATGAACAGCTAACTAACACGATAAAATAAACATGATACAAAACAATAAAAACATGATAACATCATAAAAACATGATTAAAAAAATTGAAATAGTGTTATATGAAATAGTGAAAATATCTGTTTTTGCAAATAAACTATTCAAATGGTCTGAATATAAAAGTGTTTTAAACCACTTGTAAGACCAAGTCTGTCTAAAGATGGCGATAATCTGTCTAAAGATAAAGAGGCGCTAATAAAGAGGCAGATTTGTTTCCATTTTGGAGGTCTGGTTGCTTATGAAAACCATATCACATTAATAACCTTATTTCGTAAATATTTGAGTCAGTAGCATAAACAACAACTTCAGTCCATCTTTCACAAGTGCCCAAACACAACAACTTCAAATGCCCATTAAATCACGCTATTGATCAAAAGTTACATTGTTACCAAAGAACCATTTTCTTCACGCTATTAGCTTAGCTTATTTTAATATGGAAGGAATTGCCATGAAAGTAGGGCTGCAACGACGCGTGCATGAAATGCGTCAACGCGTCGTATTATTTAGGTTTATCTGCTGTAACAGCAGTTTCTGTTCCCGGGCGTGTGTAAGTTAATCAGCAGAACAAGAGAAAGTATAATACACCCGACAAAAAGCGATCGAGAGCCTCGGACGCAGTAAGTTAGTGAATGGATGGAGGAATTCTATGGAAGTATTTCAATGCCATTAGTCTTTGAAGCAAAAAAGCATGTTGAATTACCACTAATCAAAAATAAATCTGCTGCATTACCAGTGCTTGCATTTTTAGAGTCTGCAATTCAATATGGTTGTATATTTAAGCTGTGAATATTTCAAATTGAAACATTTCACGCACAATTTCACCGTTAAAAAGTTCAATAATCAAAATTCGCCTTTTAAATTTCACTTAAAAAATTCAACTTGTTTTAGAATACAACCTTTAATTTTCGACAGACAATTTTCAGTCCATATTATTTCGGTTTAAAAATTCGCTTCCACAAATTCAATGGTTCAAATTCGACTTGAAATTCAAAGTTTCACATCCGGGAATCCCAGGAGAAGCAATAGAGCGCCGATTCCGCCAATGCATGATCTCTACCTGCTGCCTGACCGCTTCACCAGCAGGTGGTGCAAGTCGCTTCTGACGAACACCAAAGCAAGAAATGCAGATACTTTTTATATGTTTGCAGCACAGTCCACTCATCTGCTCGATTAAGTGAATTTATTTGATCTCATAGATCTCTTCTTATGCATCATCAACATCAGAAATTTTAAGTTTCCTGCTCTGGCTCGAAGGAATTAAGTTATTTTTTACTTCAGCACATCGTGTTCATATAAATACATCATCAGCATTTACAGGACATGTATTGTGTTTGAAGCGGTCAAATAACTGAGATCTCAACTAGGAGCTTATTGACAAATGCTCTGATTTTAACGCGTACTCTCCCATGTGCTTCAACATTCTTTTTATTTTCCTCGCATGATCTTGTTTTAATTTGAGACTCTCAGAAAATGCTGGATGTTGTGGAATTGTGGAAACGTTCATTTGTTAATACGAGACAGAAAAACTGATATTTTAGCCAAGTGAACTTCTTGAGCAGGCCAGATAAAATAGACCAGATAAAAATAGACAGCACATTCTTTAGACCCGAAACGTCTTGTGCAGCCAAGCAAGGTACCTCACGGCGTTAGGATCTATACAGCTGTAAGATGGTTTTTAAGCGCAAAGATAAAAACTTTTGTTGCATGCTGTGTGCGTTTCCCAATAATGTGCCACACACGAACATGCGAGTATGACTACACGCAAATTGCTTGAGTTGCTGTCTGTTCATTAAACGCTAAAATGTCAATCACTCACGGTATATTAACCTAAGTATGTCTTGTAAAGTTTGGAGTAACAAATATATGTTGTTTACCTAACCATAAAATGTATTTAATTTGTGTTTTTCAGGGCGATTGATAAAAGCACATTCATTATATGTATACCAGAGACCCGATGCCATATCGGACACGACCTGTGCCCAAGGCATATTTTGTCAACGTTTTAGACCCAAAGCCGCTGGGACACACGAGGACCTCTCTAACATACACCTCAACGCAAGTCAGTTTGCATGGCCGAGCAGTGAAAAATATATTTAATTACTGGTCAGAAAACAATATGAGTGCTCCATGGCAATAAACACAACCATCTGTAGATGTTGCTGTTTGGCGCATTGTATTTCATATACTTTTATATTAGGCTATAGCCTTTCTTTTTAATTAGTTTACCCAATACTAATATAACATATCAAAACAAAATTACGATTTAGTATAATAATTTTTAATCTATATGCTCACATAATAAGTCAACATATTGTTAAATTTATGCATTTTAAATGACAGAAATACACTGAAACCACGTTGGAGAAAGCACGTAATGTACGTGTCTCATGTGTACAGTTCAGTTAAATGATCAAATTTACCCTCTTTAAACTTACGCTAAACATTTAGCTGAATATCCACAACATGTATGGTGGCATGGTGGAACAAAAACGTTATAAGCTTGCAAGATTTGCTAAGTGCCTTTAGCCTACTGTCCCTTTAGCGTCCACGGACCACGCCATCACGGCCGGTGTACCGTGCTAAAACGCTTAATGTTGCTTAATCTTCAGATCTAACCAGATGACTAAAATTACACTGCGTTCCAAATTATTATGCAAATGATATCTTTCTCTGGTTTTCCTAATTTGTCGATGCAAATGACAGTCAGTATAATTTTCAAGTAATCAACAGTTAGGGTACATTTGGAATTTTATTGAACAAACCTCCCACTGACAACAGTATTTATTTAAAAAATGAAAAACTCAAAATGCACTGTTCCAAATTATTATGCACAACAGAGTTTGAAAACATTTCATAGGTTGTAAAAAACTGAAAATGGTCATTTGTTGAATTTGCAGCATTAGGAGGTCATATTTACTGAAATCAAAAGCTATTTCAATCAAAAACATCCTAACAGGGCAAGTTACATGTTAACATAGGACCCCTTCTTTGATATCACCTTCACAATTCTTGCATCCATTGAACTTGTGAGTTTTTGGATAGTTTCTGATTGAATTTCTTTGCAGGATGTCAGAATAGCCTCCCAGAGCTGCTGTTTTGATGCTAACTGCCTCCCACCATCATAGATCTTTCGCTTGAGGATGCTCCAAAGGTTCTCAATAGGGTTGAGGTCAGGGGAGGATGGTGGCCACACCATGAGTTTCTCTCCTTTTATGCCCATAGCAGCCAATGACACAGAGGTATTCTTTGCAGCATGAGATGGTGCATTGTCATGCATGAAGATGATTTTGCTACGGAAGGCATGGTTCTTCTTTTTGTACCATGGAAGAAAGTGCTCAGTCAGAAACTCTACATACCTTGCAGAGTTCATTTTCACACCTTCAGGGACCCTAAAGGGGCCCACCAGCTGTCTCCCCATGATTCCAGCCCAAAACATGACTCCGCCACCTCCTTGCTGACGTCGCAGCCTTGTTGGGACATGGTGGCCATCCACCAACCATCCACTACTCCATCCATCTGGACCATCCAGGGTTGCACGGCACTCATCAGTAAACAAGACTGTTTGAAAATTAGTCTTCATGTATGTGTGGGCCCACTGCAACCGTTTCTGCTTGTGAGCATTGGTTAGGGGTGGCCGAATAGTAGGTTTATGCACAACTGCAAGCATCTGGAGGATCCTACACCTTGAGGTTTTCGGGACTCCCGAGGCACCAGCAGCTTCAAATACCTGTTTGCTGCTTTGCAATGGCATTTTTGCAGCTGCTCTCTTAATCCGATGAATTTGTCTGGAAGAAACCTTCCTCATTCTGCCTTTATCTGCACGAACCCTTCTGTGCTCTGAATCAGCCACAAATCTCTTCACAGTACGATGATCTCGCTTAAGTTTTCGTGAAATATCTAATGTTTTCATACCTTGTCCAAGACATTGCACTATTTGACGCTTTTCGGCAGCAGACAGATCCTTTTTCTTTCCCATATTGCTTGAAACCTGTGGCCTGCTTAATAATGTGGAACGTCCTTCTTAAGTAGTTTTCCTTTAATTGGGCTCACCTGGCAAACTACTTATCACAGGTGTCTGAGATTGATTTCAGTGATCCAAAGAGCACTGAGACACAATACCATCCATAAGTTTAATTGAACAATATAAAATTAAATGTTTACGACACTTAAATCCAATTTGCATAATAATTTGGAACGCAGTGTAGTATAGCCTACACCTTTTTAATAACCGTAGGCTATACATAAATGCGGAAGAGCCCTAAATATGAATGCAAAAAGCACAAAATGACACAATAAGAATTTTAGCATGTCCCGCCGTATTTCTCACATAATACCAGAACTAATAGGTATAGGTGTCTTTATTGTTGCAGTATTTCAGTTTGTTTTTTATTAATTCGTTCATACAATAAGTTATAATTGGTTTTATTTTGTTGCGTTCTGAGATTTCAGATGAAAAGTATAGGCATAATTATTTCCATTGATATTTCTCTTTTAAGTGGTGTAGTTATTCGTTTAAGTTACATTTATATCCTACATTTACTAAAAATTTTACAATTACGTTTTTAAGAAAAGACTGTTATTTATATTTTAGATTATTTTACGTTCTGATGAAAAATTGTTCATGGCTTGTTCTTACATCTGTTTACACTACTATTTCAGTTAGCCTACTACTGTTGTCTGTTTAAAATGTATAATTATTGCTATTTTTCCTATTTAGTTTTAAACAGAAATAAAATGTTTTATTTGAATTTAAATGTTAAGTTTATTGTGATGGTGTTATGTAACTAAATCTTGTTGTCTTGTTTTCTGGCACATTTATTCAGATACCATTGCATGTGTCATTCAAATAGCTTCATGCAATTAGCTTATTTTATTTAAAAATTTCTTGCTTTGGTGTTCGTCAGAAGCGACTTGCACCACCTGCTGGTGAAGCGGTCAGGCAGCAGGTAGAGATCATGCATTGGCGGAATCGGCGCTCTATTGCTTCTCCTGGGATTCCCGGATGTGAAACTTTGAATTTCAAGCCGAATTTGAACCAATGAATTTGTGGAAGCGAATTTTTAAACCGAAATAATATGGTCTGAAAATTGTCTGTCGAAAATTAAAGGTTGTATTCTAAAACAAGTAGAACTTTTTAACGGTGAAATTGTGCGTGAAATGTTTCAATTTGAAATATTCACAGCTTAAATATACAACCATATTGAATTAGAGACTCTAAAAATGCAAGCACTGGTAATGCAACAGATTTATTTTTGATTAGTAGTAATTCAACATGCTTTTTTGCTTCAAAGACCAATGGCATTGAAATACTTCCATAGAATTCCCCCTAACGTTAAGTTACCCCCGGAATGCGATCATCACAGCATGGACACGCAATCACACACAGACGGAGAGGGGCACGTAGATGTAGACTTTCATAATAAATTACTTTATTTTAACACTACGCTTTACATTAATGATTTACATTAACGCTATTGTACTAGTTTAAGTTAGTGTATGTGAACCATTGCAGATTTTGTGACCCTGCTTAAATTACTCTTCAGCTTCAAAAAGGACTAACTATCATGAAACCACCAATGCACTTTTTATGTCATTCGATAACTTTATGCGAGGAATAAACCAATATAGCATAATGAAGAAACTCTGACCTCCGCTGGTGCTGTCTGTCAATCTCCAGTCAGCATGCGTGTGTACGGTGACGGTCAGGACGCTACTCTTTTCAAGATGTTCCAATGTTTTCATTATTCTTCATAATAACAAGATGATAGTCTATGGTTTTGTTTAAAATGTATTTTGCTAGAGACTGTGAGTTAACGTTACTTGCTGAGTGTAGCTTAGTTTATAAGAAGCACTGGAAGCGGTCTGAATATTTTGCGTCTTCATACGAAACAACTCTTTTTAAACCTCTGATTTAACTGTATACTGTCGGATTGATGCAACGCACTATGTGTTAAACATGTAACATATCATCTCTTCTCGTTGTGCTCTAACTATTATTTACTTTGGGGAGCAAAATGATCCCCGGGACTTCAGAAGGAGTAGGTGCTTTAAGCGCATCATTGTGCGTCCGGAATGCGCATAACTGTAACGAAGCGAATGCATTAAGCGCATCATTCTGAGTTCCGGGTGCGCGGGCTCGCTTTAACGCCACTCTGCATTAGAGGCTTTTATACGGTGATAGTTTTGTACAATAAACAGAGACAGGTAGTAGTATTTTTACTTTTACTCAAATACATTATGAGACTGAAAATAGAGTCGGATATTACTTGGAGGAAAAAAATACAGAGCATATATCATGCTCTAGTATTTCATAAACACATTTTTAAATGTTTTTATATTTACAATTAGTCATTTAGCAGACGCTTTTATCCAAAGTGACTTACAGATGAGGGAAACAATGGAAGCAATTGGAACAACATAAGGACAACAAAAAGCATAAGTGCAATAAAAAAACTGGTCTCATATAGCCTACCACAGTATACATAGCTAAGTTTATTTTATGTTATTACCTTCAATACAGTACTTAAGTACATAAAAAATCAGTATTTTTTACTTTTAAAATTAGAACTACCTAATTAAAAGAAGATAGTGATTTTAATGTAAACACGGATTAAAATGTTAAAACAACAATATTTATTTATAAAATGTAGTGGAGTATAAAGTATGATTTGCTTCATAATTTAAGAAAATATTAGAACTTATTGTTTATTTGCAAAGTTTGCGAAAGGATTAATAAGGTAATCAAAAAATCTTTATTAGATTAATAAAAAATAATAATTGTTAGATTAGTCGACTAACCGAAAAAATAATCGATAGATTAGTCGACAATTAAAATAATCGTTAGTTGCAGCCCTACATGAAAGTGAATGGAAAATTATGGTTTGTAAGCATGTTTGTGGGCGCTCGACCGCTAATGGCCTGCCAGTCATAACAGTTATGGATTTTTGTCTCATAAAATACATCACTCATCCTGATCATTGTCTCTCAGTAAAAGTTACACCACATACTGCGCTCATTGACATTCATAGTCTCTTCTCGATTCAACAGTCAGCATATTTGCCTGGTTCACAGTGTGTACTTTGATTTTGAGCTAGCCTTCTTTCCATGATGAATTCTGCTCTGGTGTGTTCCACCTGTGAAACAATGCCTCTCGATTCTGACACGAGAGTCAAAATGGCCGCTCAGCAAAATATAAAAAACATATTTATTCAAATATGTAGAAACTCTTTTTTTAAGTGTGAATTTATACCTTGGCCGTGACCCAATGTAATGGCACAGAAATTATTTTCACAAAACTAAACTGACATAGTGTGTCAGTATTGCCAATGCCATGATACCAGTCTAAAACCCAATTAGTTATTCATTCAAGTCAAATTAAAACTGTAATTCAAAACATCCGCTTTTTCTGTTTTATTGATGTCATTATAAAATCTTAAAAGACTTTCCTCCTCAGCAAGTATCAGAAAACCCAATAAATTCAGATTACTGTAATCCACTTCATATGGAAACACGGTGCCTTTAATCTTGTAAAGTTATTCGGTGGAACTCTGTGTCATACGGCACAGAACTTATTAAAGACTGAGGAGTTCTCAAAGGCCATGACATCTCACTTTATTATTTCATTTTTTCATGAAATTCATAAATTATTTTATGATAAGATTAGGCTCAAAGGAGCTGGAAATGAGTGTACCGTCTGCTGCTGACACCGACTAGCGCTGAATGGCATCAAAAGAATGCTGGTTTCTGAATGACAATGAAATATGAGATTTCTATATGGTTGTGATCATAAGCTGCCCACAGATGTGCAAATATAGGTTCCACATATCTCTGTCTAACACCGTTTAATATCCTCAAGCACATGTGTGGAACGCCTGTGTTGCTCATATTTTCCAAAGGTCAGCACTGTGTGTGAAAACAAATGCCTCGAGATGTGTATTTTTACTATGGTAGATAGATACACGGTAAAAATCGGACATAAAATGCGGCCGAAGCAGGGGCATAGTAATCCGACCGGATCGTGAACACATACACAGTTTCAAGTTACAAGGCCTCGTCCCATTTTCCTCATTTATATTTGTTTCATTATGCAGGAGGGACCGGGTAAGCGCTCTGTATTTCTCCTCTCAATAATTTACCAGCGTTCTTCACCGTCTCTCTGGAGGGACTCCACACCAGAGTCAGTTTCTGTCACGCATCAGAGTAATTCAGGTCAGCCATGTGGACAAGACCTAAAAACACATGTGTGTTTGCCTGCTGAATTGTAGATAAACATGAGAAGCGAAAGTCTCCGATGTGAAACCAGAGATGGGACAATAGGAGGAGACAAACCACTTGTGGGAAATTAATCTTGATTCAATATGGCAGCTGTAGAAAAAGAGCCAATCGTCTCAAATAGGCTGAATGTTGATGAATGTTAATGAATGTTGGTTAAAAATAAAATGTATTTGTGTCCAGTTGAAAAGTTGTTTTTTGAATATGCAGATATTTGAAAATAACACATTTTAGTGTTGCAATTGCAATACCGTGAAACCGTGACACTTTTGCTAAAGGTTATCATACCGTCAAAATATCATACCGGCCCATGCCTAGTCTCAAATTGTCGATGAGGGAATCTCATTGCTCTGGACTTGAACCAACATGAAAATACAGTGCACAATTCAAGTGGAATACGTGGATTTATAAAATCGATGTCAGATCTTATTGTCGCGGCAGGCGAAGCGAATGACGCAAACTGGCGTGTCAATAGCGTCTTCCGCGCAAGGTGAAATAATTTGTCAGCTCACGTCACTCATGCGAAAATAACAAACTTTTCCCGCAAGTAATAAAGAGCGAGGAACACGATTATTCAAGTTTGGTGTGAACACAGCATAACAATGAACAATTTTTACAGCAAATAATTTTCAACAAATGTTAATGTCAATTAAAAAAAAATGTGATTATGTTGGATTATGTTCACAAAGCAAAACCCAAATGTTTACAGTTAAACGTTACATGTTAAAAACACATGTGGAATATAACATTAAAGGGTTGCACATTGTTAGTTAGTCTGTAACTTTAATCCTACTCTAAAGAGTTAGCAAGAAAATCTAACTTTTTTCCATTGGGGTCCTTTGGGTTTCCTAAGAGTGTGGGTGGAGATCCCAGGGTCCGTAAATGTTCAAAACCTCCGACCTAGATAGAAAATAGCCGCCCGGGGGCATTGCCAACATGGCCGCAGAGTGGACTGACTTGCCTTTAAGGCATTTTATCGAAACCTCTTTAGGCCCTCAAAGTCAATTCTGAGTGGTGCTGGTGAGCATCTGATTTGGCTCCAGGCTGAACTGTCTCCAAATATCACTTCAATGATTTTCTAGAGAGAGCAAAAGAACAAAAGGGCTCACACAGATAACACCAGCGATTCAAGACAACAGACTGTGAATTTTCCTCTTGTAGATCGTTCGACCGTGGTTCACAAGAACACACGTAATTGCCCCATGAAACCAGTGCAATATTCTGTTAGTCAGCAGAACTCAAAAACACATTTATTGGCTCTGGGAGATGTTTAATTTCCACGGAGAGGTACGCCCATCCAATTAATGCGAAACCGGTCAGCCCAACACACACACATACACGCTAAAATATCAACATGACGTCACGGCCCCGAAAAGACACCCACACGTTCACACGCACTCGAAAATAAAAACGCAAGAACAAAAATGAGGTGAGAGGACAACTGTGATAACATCTCTGGTTTTTCAGAAGGTTTTTCATAGCGTCTGCAAACTAACAGCATGTGAACACACACACACATTATAGCTCTAATGGACCAGGCCATGAAATATCATATTCACGGATCTCGACTGAAGTGCTGCTAGGTCCCGACAGTACATCGCTAATGCCGCTGTCACACACGACAGCACTTGAGCTATCGTGGCGAGCACTCCTGTAAGGTTAGCTCAGTTCATTTGACGGTACTGTAACACACGCTGATAAGACTGCGAGCGCAAGTTCAGTCAATGCGAAAATGCTTTCAAGACTGTAATTAGTTTGCTAAAAAAATAATTCTTCGAAATATTAACCAAACACATTTAGCTGGCAGGATTAGAGAACAATAATTTAGCGATGCTGAAAAATTTACATTGCTAATGCGGAGAGCGCGCTCGCTAATAGTCAACACAATGTGACACGGCAGCATGAAAAACAAAAAGAGTAAGCGATAAACCAGAGCAGACAGTAAAAAGTGGGAGTGTGTGTGGATGCTTATTTTAACGTTAGATAATGACAATACGCTCAGTGGCGCTCAAGGTTTCAGATGCAGAACAGCGTATGAGCATCTCGTGATAAGGCTTATGGTTTTTTCAGAGTGCAAACGGCAAAAACATGTCGTAGCTGCAGCGAGAGCGGGAGTCTTTATGATCTAAAAGAGGAAAAGTTGTTGAATGAAAAACACTTGAGATCAGAGGCTGGTGGAGTTGAAAGCTACGGCCGGGAACCTCTGATAGATTCAATGCTTCATAAAGCAACGCTGTGGCCTTGACGATGTGCAAGTGCAGAAACACAAAAGAAGTACCAGCTCTCTCTCTCTCTCTCTCTCTCTCTCTCTCTCTCTCTCTCACACACACACGCACACACACACACACACACACACACACACACACACACACACACACACACACACACACAAACACAAACACACATAGGCCTACATGGATACAGACTGCTCTAAAAGCTGAGAGTCATTGGGCATGACTGTATGTGTTGAAAAATGGCTTTGCTCTTTTACTTTCGGATATTACCTTTTGCTCCGTCTGTGCTGATTTTTTGTTGTTGTGCTTTAATAACAAAACATACATTTCACATTTGTACTGGCATATCAGCTCAATATAAACTACATTTTTGGAGATATTATTACCAAATAAACCAAAAATGAACACTGACCTTCAATCAAAATATTGATTGAGCTGTGGAAAATAATCAATCGCAATGCTGATGTGAAAGGTGGCTGCATCGATCCATAAAGCAAATAACTGATTATAGAAAAATGCATTTTAATTATAGCATCTATGCCAATGTTGCTGTTTTTATTGTAAATAAAGTACTCGTCTTACTATTTTACTTGAAAACGTTGGTTTAAAAATATGGGGCCTATTATATAAATACGCCGGCCAGACTGTATCCTAATTTTAGAATCAACGTTGCGCACGCTATTAAAAAGACTATCAGAAATAAACGGTTAGAAAGAGCTACAATGGTAAAAGTGTGATTAAAGAAGATGACGTGAAAATGAAGTGAGAGACTCCATGATCACCACCTGTCAACACGTCTGAGTTTAAAACGAAGAAAAAAAGAAAGAGTTGAAAATGTTTGCATTAGAATTGGCGGACAAGATGCATCGAATCATAACCTTTTGATTCGTAATCAAATCAATTTGTGAACCATCTTAAAAATAACAGCTCTACAAAAAAATATCATACTTCCTTTAAAATTACTTTGAATATGGACTGCCAGTATAAGACATGTTCAATGATATGAAATTGATACAAATAATGTATTTTATAATGACCTCCAAAACAGCTCATCCAGAATTGAGTCAAATCTTAATTAGAAATTTACAATCAGCAGTTTTAACAAAAGGCAATATGAATGAATCAATATTAATTAGACAAGAGTTATTAAATAAGACAAAGAAGACTAAATATGCCAATAATTGTTACAATGAACATGCATTTAATACTAAACTCTCTCTCTTTCCTTTCATTTGATCTCTCTCCCACTCTACAAATGTTTAATCCATCATTGTTTGGATCCATTTTCCGCCATTGATCCCGAACTAACAAGGGAACACGTGAAGCACACAGGAACAAAAATGAGGTTACGTGTCTGTGAAAAAAAAGATGTACTTTAATATACAGCATTCATGAAGTGATGATGGCTGACTGAGCAGTGACGAAAAAAACTAATGCAGATGATATACTGACTTGCGTGTGTGTGTGGAGGTCAGGGCCGTGACAGGGATCCTCTTGTGATTAAGTTCTGTACATGAGTTTCTTGCCAGATGTGCATTTGACCTTCCTTTCAAATGGTAATGCTTAACATAAAAAATAAAAACTCTCCCTCAGGCTTAAATACACACACACACAACTGTCTGCCTTTACAGAGAAACTCAACATGCGAAAGGTATTGATGTGTGATTCGTCACGTTGATGATCCAGTAAGGGATTTAATGTGCGTGCATTATCACCTGCTTTTTTCCTCCGACTTCCTTCTAAAACCATTAAATGGCAGTAAAGATCTCTAAACCGCAGTCCTGGTGGACGCCTGACTTCCTGTCAATGCATCAATGAACTCCAAATGTGAACTCTTACCTTATAAACGCCTTATAGAGGTCAGAGGGGAAACATTTAACAACCTTATTTCACTGTAAAACAAGACCAAGCTGAACACACACACGCGTAGGCAGTTTGAGAGTCAAGCGGTAAGTTGCTGTATCCAAAATACAGTTTGTGTAATTTTGCTTCTTCAAATGTACAGCAGGGACATCAACCCTCACTTACTGCATGTGTGTGTGTCCCAATATGAGGCATTAAGGAATGTCAAATGTCCTTTTTGGGCATTCTTAAGCTGAACAAATTTAAACATGCTCCAGACAAAGACAAACATTCTTTCCTATCAGCTCTCTCATCGGCTCAATAAAAAATGGCATTTTTGTCATTTTTCATCTGAACAGACAGTGGAATTATTTCTCTCTCTATCTCGGTTTTCTGTAATGCTTGTTTTTTTAAAGTATGTGTCTTCACAGTCTGCACAAGAGTATGAAAATTACCACGCTCTGTGGAGGCTTAATAATGACACCATCAATAATGATAATCTCAGTGTCAATGTTTCTCCCGATGGATCCGCTACAGGACACAGGTTTGTTTTCCTCCATTAGATATCTCATTAACTTCCAATGCTTGCAAAGCTTATTATATTTACTATCCCCTAACCCTACTCCTAAACCTAACCATCACACAACCCTGTGCATCTAATCCTAATGCACACACAGTCGTTAGAATCCGTTTTAGTGAGGATCTTTCATTCATGCTATGGTGTTCATAGTAAGATATTTACTATACCCTGCACCTACCCAAACACAACTAACAGTAAAACCTAAAGCAAAACATTTTAAGGTTAAACATATACCTTAAAAATCGCATTAAAAACATGTTCCACCTATGCATGCACCGTAACTACTGACGTTTATAGTTAAATGTTTTTCCTAAAAAAACATCACATGTATTATTCTAAGTAAATATGCAATTACAGAAGGCAAGCTTTAGTGAGGAGACTAGACACCACCACACAAACAAGAACTAACTTCTGCTACTGTTCTGTGTTTGCTTTTTATGAAGAAAAGAGAAAGTTACTGTTAACAGTCAATGCATGAAAGCCATAAAATGTGATAGTCCTGTATGACTTTCTTTTGTCTTCAGAACACAAAAGAAGATAGTTTGAACAATGGCCGTATCCATTCATTTCTATTGCATAGACACACAACCAATGCAAGTCAATGAGTACCGCTGTTGTTCGGTTAACAACACTCTTTAAAATATCTTCTTTTGTGTTCTGCAGAAGAAATGCGTACAGGTTTGAAATGACAAGAGGGCATGTAAATGATGCAAGAATTTCCATTTTTGGGTGAACTATCCCTTCAGCCTTTTAGCGTACAGTGATGTACAGTGTATCGTTTTGAAGCAGAAAGTAAAAAGCAGCACCATCACGCAATATCACTCCCTGTAATTAAGTTGAGAAGTTAAGTGTTAAAACCAATTTGCAGCTTTCAGGAAAGGTGTGACAGTCACACTTCCAGAGTACCACAATGAGAGAAAGCTTCATTTCCCACCTCCACACAAACACACGCTCCTGATCTCTCTCAAACCTGCCACAAACCTCTAAAAAGGTGCTAAAGATATTCAGCGTGCTCTCTCATCTTCTAATCAGCTCTATCTGTCCTCCTCTCTTCCCATCCTGCAGGTAAAAATAGACACTTCCTTTCCCACTTTTGCAAACCGGCACTTTCCGTCAAGGTTACCATGGCAGCCAAACTAGGGATCTAAACCGCCTAAAAAGAAAAAAAAATGCTCGTACCCCGTCCTTGTATCCACTGATATCAATGCCCCGGTAACCCCCAGTTGAGAAATTTGCATGATTGTTCCTTTATTCTTTTGTAGCCGGGCTGAGAGAGCTATTACGGTTATTGCGTATTGATTATGATAACCTTTGGCAGGCCTATATGATTGAAAATTTCAGTTCCCCGAGTCAATCAATAGAGCATTGGGATTCACCGGCATGCGTGACTTTGTCCAGATTCTGTAGCATGTGGTAGAGCTCATACAATAGATTGAGACACTTAGACTTGGCATGCACTCTTTAGAACTGGGCATGTTGAAAGATTAATAAACAGACTCGGCGCTACCACCCTAAATGTAGAAATGGGCGTCCGGGCTGGTTGCTGTAACTCTACTGTATGTATGTCTGGGGATGGGGTGTAATTTGTGATTACACAGCCTGTTGTGTCATCCACTTCGGAGCTCTCGGCCTCTCTGGAGTACACGCTTACAGAATGATGAAGCACGTGTCAAGGTCAGCTTGACGTGTTCTGGACGCTCTCCAGCATGTCTCTAATCACCAAGGGCCAGCGGAGCGCTCCTAGAGGCATGCTTATCACAAAAACATTTCTGCTCTCTTTAGTTTTGTGTCTAGCCATCTCTTTCTGACAAATGTGTTTTCCTTTCTCTGTTGTCCTGCTTGGATGGATGTCACACAAAGGTCCACACAAGGAAATGGCAAATGTATACAAACAAACGTCGGTATTGGTAACATGTTAAATTGATTTTACTACAGTGATGTTTTGAGGTACTTTGATGTGTACTATGCACAATGACAAGGGTGGGGGACCCCACTAATGTCCTCTATAGTATAACCTTCTTATAGGGCCCGGGGGAGGGGGCTCGCTCTTCAAAACCTGTCCCGGGGCTCATAAATTTTTACGGCCCATAAACGACCCTGACTATGGTACTGAATTATTTCCATATTCATGGCCCACAATATTTATGCATTTCACAGACTTTCATACTGTAGTGCTATCCTGGCTCGAAAATATATAGGGTCACCATCTACAAAAACATTGTACCTGCATGATACCTTCAGTAGAAAGTGAAGTGAATTTACGGTTTAAAGCCGTATATTCTCTCATTTTCAGTGAACATTATAATCCATAGGACACATTTAATTCTTAGAGTATGCAGATAAACTATATGAAAATGCAAAGCACTGAATATCCTGTAAACAAGACTCTGAATCAGAACAATGTGCTCCTAGAGACTTATTCAAACAGAGATTTTTTTTGAGAGGGGGACGGAGGGCATATAGGTCAATCCGAACCAATCAAAAGGAGCCTTTAAAAGCCAGCAAAAGAAGTTGCAGACCAAAATGAGCGTGTTTAAATCTATACTATAACTACTGTACTTTTAGCGCAATCGTACGACAGTTGTAATATTAATCTATCATTGACCACTTTTAGATGGAGGCCTTTTAAATGTGTGCAAATTAACCAGCTAAGAGGAAGCTCTGATTGGTTGGTTAGCAGAGGCCTCTTCGGTGCAGTTGATGAAGTTTTAGATGTGCAGCCGCAGGGAAAAATTATGAGACCATTACAAATTTTAATTCAATCAGCATTTCTAGATGTATTGTGGCCTTTAGAGTCCAGTGTCTGTTGAAGGTCAACAAAATAAACCTCAGGAGTGACATGAAGTCATCAAACAGCAATGTGAAAGACTGACAAAATGACAAGACACGTGAAAACTGTCATAAAAATTGAGGTTATTTCATAAAAAATATTAAGTTAATATAAGTAGAAATATTACTGTTGTATTGCTTAAAAGCCCCTTTTCTGTTATTTTGACCTGTTCAGTTTTCTGCAAGTAAATGCAAATATAAACAATATTAATATATATATATATATATATATTTTTTTTTTAATTCAAGAGAAATGTTGTATTTAGTTCACAGAATGAAACAAATATGATCATTTTACACTGAAAATAATTTTGAAATGGTTCTTAATTTTTTTCTAGTGCCAAACCGCTTCTTACCAGACAACAGTTTCTTCAGGCTTTTCTAATAATTTTTTGCATTGTGAATGTGTGCGTATGCACTGGTTTTGCATACATGTGAGGGCCAAATTTCTGAATATGTCCTCATTAAATCAGAAGAGAATGTTCTTGTAGCAGAAATAAAAGGTGCATCATTTCTATTTAAATGCATCACACACTAACACATCATTGAGGTTTTGGTTTAACAGATTAAGACAGTTAAATGATACCCTCTGAACACACAGTATGCTAATTAGGCAGATCTAGCATTTCTGTATCATATCTTATTCTTCAAAAAAAAGATTCAATAAAATTTTATTAGATGACCATTTTCTGTAATGGCACTATTTGCTTGATTCTGTTCTAAAAACAGCTTTCTCCTCTCTCATTTCTCTTCCATAATGTTCTGTGATGAAATTCACAAAACCATTTTCTTCTAGCACACACACAAGTGTGTATTTGGATAAAACACTGGACGTTCATCATAAATGAAATCCCAAGCCTCCAGCTGAGCATACCATCTCATGAATAAACCAATCCGACACTTCCTCACTTAATAAACACCAGCCATTATTAGACGACGGGAAACAAGGGATTAGTTTTCTACATCTGACCTAATGACCTTACCGTGCTGTCTTCCACAGTTTCAGCTTTATACTCTGATTAAGCGATCACTCTCTCTCATACACTACTCCGTGTAAATACACCTCCGGGCTCTGTGCCAAACGTACCTTACGTCAGCCCAACCCAACAATGACAACCATTCAATATTTACCTTCAGGCCCTGTTGGAACATGACCTCTCAACTGTCAGTGTCACAGTCGACGCAGCACCTGAAGGTAAACCTAAATCTTCAACTAATACCAAAGCTTAAAGCGGCCGTATCTCAGACAGTTTCTGCATATCTCATGTTCATCTTGAGTACTTACAGAATAGTATCGCACCCTTCAAATATCTGTAGAGTCTTTAGTTTGATCACATTTATAAAAGACAGATACAGCTGTACGATTATTTCCAAAAACATACAACGCGTGTGGGAGGGACATCTTACCGCATGCGGTTCATGTCCGGCATCTTTAATAGCTGGGACAGCCGTTCCATCTATCAGATTCAAACTATCAAATCCAGCGTTATATCCACCGTTTATACAACATTTCATCACCCAAATGCAGTGAACAAACAAATACAGCTGAACTTCACGAACATAGTGCTATCACTCTATCCTGCCTGCAAGTACTTGGTTGAAGCGTGGGCGTGCGGCATGCTTTTCCGGGAGAATTGTCCAATAAGGGACTAGGAAAAGTTGTTACAAAACGGATTTTCATGTTAGAAAAAAAATTTCCGAAACCTGTACGATCGCTGGGGGAGTGTATCGAGCACAGAAATACTACGCCATACGGCCAACTCGTTTTTTGACAAGTTGACCATGTCGAGCATGAGATGACAACACGTTTAACATCGTAAATAACTCAGAATGCATGAAACACCATTGCACGGCCGCTTTAAAAGTGAAACCAGCCCCACTTCCTCCTTTGACACAACAGTTTCCTTGGGTGAGAGGAAATGTTAATTCCGAACCCATTCGCCTCTCCAAAGCTTTGATATTCCTGACGTGAAGGAGTGTGCTTTAGAGGAAAAGCACTATGTGTTCTGTTCCTCCAAGAGATCAGATAAGAATGTGGCTCTGTGTCTCACCTGGGCTGTCACAGAAGAGAGGAGAGATTATGCATTACTAGTCCTTCAAGTGCAGAAGTTCTTCAGTTGCATTGAGAGATCTGATGTTGGGTCAGACTCTGTCCACACGAGGCACAATGTCTGAAAAAGTAAGTAACTTTTCCTGTCTTTAAAGTATGCTTTAAAGGAACAGTTCACCCAAAATGAAAATGATGTCATCATTTACTCACCCTCGAGTTCTGTATAAATTTCTTTGTTCTGATGAACACAGAGAAAGATATTTGGAAGAATGCTTGTAACAGTTCTTGGCCACCATTGACTACCATTGTAGGAAAAATTGCTTTATAAATTGCTTTGTTCGTTTGAAGACAAAAGAAGATATTTTGAAGAATGTAAGAAAGCAAACAGTTCTGGGGCACTTTTGACTACCATTGTAATTGTTCCTACTATGGTAGTCAATGGTGGCCGATAACTGTTTGGTTTTTGGTTATTCTTTTGAATATATTTATACAGATTTGGAACAACTCGAGGGTGAGTAAATGATGAAGGAATTTTTATTTTTGGGCAAACTAGCCCTTTAAGTACATTGTGGGCGGTATTGTGTCACATTTTTTGTATGGACAGAATACATACTATTTGCCAAAAGGCAGTGTACAAGACAACAGACTGTCACTGAGTGTAAGACAATTAAATTCAGTGGTGAGTTTCAACTTTATTTGAATGATTTCTTTCTTAAGTTAAACAAAATGGGAATTTTAAAAAGTTGTTCAATTAAAACACCATGCAATGAAGTAATGCGCTTACAGTTTAGTGTGCTACTGTTTGGTACATTGCTGCACACTATTTCCCATTCTTTTTGTAAACAGTGGGCAGTATGCCGGGCAAAAATATTCAGTTCTACACAGTTCGGTCTGTCATTGTTTTACTCTTTATGTCTCACAGGAAGGGATTTACAACACAGTTAAGCAGTCAAGGTAAAGTATTTCCTTTCAGCAGATATTCCCCCCGTGCTGAGGTACTTCAGCTGTCACTCAGTGGATTGTTTGAAATACTTGCTGGGAATTTTTCAGAAATATGATACAATGAGAACATCATGATACTTAAGAGTAAGCTTCATTTAATCTTCACGGTTTAGACAGCAGTTTGTAGCATAAAACAAGGGATACTGTACAACAAGTAGCAGCTCTGTTGACTTGAGTACGTTTTTTAGTAATTCAGCTACTTGTTAATATTAGTAACAATCAGTGTAGCCTTACACAGTGGTAAACCCTACGGGAAAAAAATATTAATAGAAAGTCGATAGAAACCATCACAGAAATTCTGTTTCCATTAAAAAAACATTATGAACCATTAGCTTTTCCATGAAAAACCATTACAAAATTCCTTTTTGTAGTGTGTTTTGGGCATTACATACAATAGAATCAATCACATACAAGTAGGCACCATTATAGTTTCCATTAAAACCAATACAATTCCCATTATAACCTTTTATTTCCATTACATTTTCTATTGTGTTCTGGGTACTGCTTTCTTTTTTAAGCAAACACAGCCGTGCAGTCAGTTTATTCGTACACTTCATGTAAATAATAGTTTAATTATAAATTCTGCCATTTCCAATTCAGTAGACTCATTGCTTTTGTGCCAAGTGTACACGAAAGTAGGTGCACTTTACTTGTATTAGTAGCTTATAGAGTTGCTTTACATTAGCTTGTAGCTTGATATGTTACAAAGTCACAACAGCTTGAAGCTACTAGCTTCTCCACTACTAAAATGAAGTAAAACTGGCCACACAAGATCAGGTGTGAAGATACAATCTGTGATGAGTGCAACCTGCGGGATGCTGCTGGTATTGCAACACAAGCCAAAGCCAGCTGTAGTTCCACGTATATATGGATATACGTGATCTCAACCGCAGAGACCTGTTAGAGGCTTCTAAAGAGACAACGGTGGTCTCCATGTTTCATCTTGTTTAATATATAGTGTGCGTTTGATATCTCTGCAGTTTTGGATCTGAATTTGCCTCGGGTATCAATAAATAATGTTTCGATGTATAATTACTGCACTTCTAAAACGGTAATTCAGAAGAGTTTCGACTGCTGGGGAATTTGCTGACAGCAGACAGCGTGTGCTTTCAAACAATGGCAAAGCTTCAAAACAACACCACATCCAACTTATTCAAGAGAGGAAGACTCCTTAAGAAACCATAAACCAACCAAACATGCACTGTAACAAATGTTCTGTCAAGTAACAAAAGCTGTGCTTCATGTGATGACAACTCATTGAATTTACTTTAAGTAAAAGAAAAATATGACCTGGATGCACCAGTTTACACAAACAACAACAAAAAAAACATTTCAAACTGTTCAGTCAATTAAAAACAGCACTTTTCACGGTTTAATAAATCGTTCTTTTATGAGGATATACATCCGATGATATCAAGTCTAGTCTAGTTTCCCCAGGTCATTTTTATCTACTGTAAAACAGTCGTGTTGGATAAATTACGGAACAGAAGAAAAATGAGAAAAATCCAATTGGAGTACGTTCAAGCCCATCGTGTGTAAACGCCGGTCCGTCTCTCATCGGCATTTAAAAGACAAGGGAGCGCCGCGCTGAGAGTTTAATGAGGATGAGGAATGACGATAAGTAAATGTTTGTCAAGGTAAAACACGTTTCAACGTTAACCTCAGATCCGTCTGCTGTACGAATGTTGTCGTCTGTTGCCAAACTTTCCCAAACAGCCTCCACACAACACAGTAAATCAAACAAGACATTACAATGATTAAAGTAAGCCAACTTAACTGGTAATTGAACCCACCACGCCTTCTCTCTCTCAGCCCGCTATTTACATTTAAACAACAGCCCTCAGGTGGGCCGTTGTTTATTCTTCATGCATTATTTATTAATTCATTCTTTTCTGTGGTTACGGCTCTTACGGGGGAAACAGACGCTGAACTTACTGCCACTGTTTTCCATCACAAGCTTTAGTAGCCGAGCAAAAATGGTCTATTTAGAAAAGATGTATTTTATTGTCGAGGCAAAGTACACTGTGATTATTTTTATTGTGTGCGATAACATTGTTTCGAGTCCATTTTAGGCCGTTTTGTCATTTCCCGGGTCATTTATACTGTCACAGTTTATTTTCACACTCAGCTTTATGTATCATCAAGGCAATTTACGCTCATAAAAACAGAGTTTCTGTAAATATTGCAAACTCCCTTTGTACATTTGTTTTCTGGCCTTTGTGTGTTTGTACGTTCCTGGCATCAGTAAGAACAACGATTGATTTTGTGCTGTAAATATATTATTACATGAACAAACATGTTTCAGTCAAGGCCAAACTCATTTTTCCATTCCAGTACTGTAAGTTTGCATCAAGCCTGACTTTTATACAACACAAAACAATGTCAGCTCTGACACTGTAATATGTACCACGGAGACAAACCAAACATTGAGGCTGCCAATGCTTTTGAGCATGCAAACGAGATCGCATATGTTATCATGCAAGTGACAGGAGCACATAATGCATTAAGGGCTGGATGTCCATTAAAAGATAGTGGACCATCATAGTGGACACTCAATCGACGAGTTGTTTAAAGCTTTGTGAAGCGGTCGTGGAATAATTAAAAACACGGTCCATTAAAGGTATTGTGCAGCAGTTCAATTATGTGCAATGAAGCCATGGGTTGTCTTTTTTTAAGGACAGGTGATGCTTTTGTGCTTTTATGCCTCTTACTACCGTAAACAAAATTCTTTTTTTTTAAGTGAACAATTTACTACCTATATTTATCATCTTAATGAAATTAATCAAAAATATGCTCTAAAAAATGCTGGGTTATTTTCAACCCATGGTTAGGTCAAAAAGGGACAAACCCCTCCAAAAAAACACATTGTACAATATGCTTATTTCTGTCTATAATGTAATCAAAAAATATCTACACTAATACAATTTTATACCTTTTGATTTTCAAAGAACAACTGATCTGACCTTTTGCTTAGACATTAGTGATGAGAACAAAAAGCATCAAAAACGTACAAGCATTGTACTAAAAAGACTATCTACTAATGATGGAAGTATTAGTGTTTATATACAGGAACAGTTTTCCTCTGATCTTCTGTCTGCTTGTAAAAAGACAAGCCTGTTAAATGACTCAACAGCGTCTGCCTCAGTGAAAAATGTTCTCTACTCTAGGATGTCTGAAGTTTATTTATTAGTTGTTTTCCTACAAAACTCCATGTGGCAACGCTCACACACACGCTTTTGACATACAACTGTTTTATGAGCAGTTTCACACAGCTCGCTCATCTCTTAAATGCTGCGGTGAGTGACACAGTGACCTGCACTGCTTACTTCAAATATGCAAGAATAATTAGGGGATTTCTTCAAAAGATTTCTGCAAAATACAGTTGCATTGTCAGTCAGAAACTCTTATGCCCAGTAACGTTTGTGGCAAAGAGTTTCTGGATTCTACTGATGTGTCAAGACATAGACGGTATACAACAAACTAAAACACTTCTTGAATGACTTATTACTGAATGCTACTAAAACGATTAACTTAACTCTTAGAACTGAGTTCATTAAAAAGCATCATTTAAAAAAAACTGCGTCTTTTCTCCTCATTTACTGTAAATGAGAGTATAATTCTATTTCTGTCAATGATAAGAAAACTAAACTGTCTTCAGCTTCTAATCTACCATCTACAGTAGCTCAAGGCCTCTGTCCTACCTGAGGCAACACTGCAACCATGAAAGAGCAATGGAAAACGTTCAACAGCCTGAAAGGATGAAGAAGAGAAGATGACTGAGACGGAGGCGCGTGTGCGCGTGTGTGCATGGCGAGAGGTCAAGTCCACAGATCTCATGTTTACTCTATAATGCACATACATTCTGAGGTCTGTAAACAAAGCAAAGTTGTCCTAGAATAATAAACGTCATGCATCACTTACACAGTCTGAGGTCAAAACAGCTGCTTGTCTCTCAAAATGGTCTATAATCTACATTAGCAGTGATGCAGGTCAGAAAAAGAATATTGTGTAAGTAAGTTTAGGTTTTAAGCCTTGGTTCAATCAATGTAATTGAAACGCTGCATGCCTGCATCAGAGCCACTCTTCCATCATATGGACACTCAGCGGTCATCTTGTCTTCTGTTGGCTGTACACAAAAAACAACACCATCTTTGTTATTCAGAAATATTCAATTCAGTACATTGTGCATCGCTTTGTGCCCCCCCCAAATTAAAAGTTATAATCTTAAACTCAGAATTTTAATTAAACATATTCAGCTATACAATGCTGGAACATCAATTCTTCTGGTTGGTGGTCTTACTTTTCGGATGTTTGATTGCCTAAAATGTATGATCAATTTTGAGATTTCATAAAATGGCACAAATTCTGTGGACCCTCTGGATCCATCTTGGGGCCCCCCAAGGGATCGCGGCCCCCAGTTTGAGAACCACTGCAGTAAACAGCAAGTCTAAAGGAATTGGACATCTAAAACTTTCTTACAGATTTCTTAAAAAGATTCATAAACAAACATACGTGGAATTTCATTTCTGCCTTGCAAACGATGAAACAACCAAAAGTATATGGCTTCTTGAATCTGATAAAGGGCCAGCATTGTATGTGAGAGATGTGTTTGCTGAGGGTAAGTGAAGTTTGCTGTGTTATGTTATGTACACTCATACATCAACACTACGGATGTGTGATGTTTGCGCTGTGGATTTGACACACAAAAGCCATCATAACCTCTCTTAAGCTGGAATGCAAAGGTAGCGTCCAAATTTTAAAAAAGGTGTGACGGGCATTCATTAACAGTACAGCGTGTGCTGAAAGATCGGATGTGCGCGTGTAACCGAGAAAGAATCTTCAACCCCGTCTCTCTCGCAACATTTACGTTATAACTCATCCTCTGTCTATCTTTCTAATATGACATTAAGGACTAGTCCTGGGGTGCATGCCCAACACACAGCATTCTGTCAACAAATCTAGCACAATTCGGAGCAGCATGAGGAATAATCATAATATCAGCCCCTGCAGAGTTTCTCTAATGTCTACGGGGTGGAATAAAATCTTGACAAGTGTTTAATTACATTATACTTCCCCCTCTGTCTTAATCCATGTAATCTCTCTCTCCCCAACTCTTTTTCTTATCCAAGAACTTTGATGTTACCCGCACACCCCAGATACCCTTAAGCCCCGGTGGCCGAGGATCAGAAAGCGTCTGATGCCGTGCCTGATTGCTGCAGATTCTGCCAAGCGCCTGATTACATCTCCCTGCACGTCTGCACCGCGCTGCCTCCCAAAAGGAAGTGATCAGGAAGCGCGGGGTCCTGCGAACGCGGCCGCCATATGGCGATGATTGTATTGCCGCTGACATGGAGGGCAGTGGATGGATATGATTGGATAATGATGGGAATCAGTCATGTGTGGATGAGATGAGCCAAGACAATGATTTGGGGTGAGGAAAATTTATCGTAGAGAAGATTGGATTAGGGATCAGGGAACGCTCAAAACTCTAAGCATAAGCAAACATCTGTTGGATGCAAAAAATGTCTTTATTTTTCACTTTAAGTTAGGGGCCGTTTACACCTGGTATTGACATCAGTCTCGGGTGATGTTATCACAAGTCCAAAGCATTTTGCGATCTGATCGCTCAAGTCGCAATCGGAGGTAGTCAACAACGCATTGGCAGTATAAACGCTAATCCATCCTGATGTGCCCCGGACAGCATCGAATTACGGTCTACTCAAAAAACTTGTGATCATTCAGCCAAAACAAGAGTTTTAAACTTTTCCAGCTGTGTGCGGCTTTAAAAGAAAACAACCATCCAATCAAACACTTGGAAAATCCCCAATGATATGCATGCACAAGTCTTCATGGAATATCTGACATGACATCAGCACGCAGCGATACAAATGCACGCACATCCGGAATTCAGTTAATACAGCTGCTCAACTGAACTCAGTATTATGCTTCGCGGTGAGATTAAAATTCAACCGTATCTGGAAGCAAGAGTGCGGCAACTTTTTGTGCACACACATCATTCAGTAAAAAGATAACACACACACACACACACAGCAGGTGTAATGAGCTGCGAGTGCTTATCAGTGGGTCTCATTACTGAAAGCAGAACTAGCAACATTCTCTAATCCCATTACAGTGATCTCTAATCCAACACGGGAAAAAATCCAGCTCTACGTCCAAATATGACATGTGAGTCAGGTGCACACATATTCTGGATTTTAGTATGAAAGTACTAGTTTGCCCAAAATGCCCTGACATTTGTATCTACCCTCACATCTCAGGGGAACACAAAAAGGCAAAAAACAGTAGATTTTACATTACAGTGCTAAAACACAAATGCTAGCCATTTCAATCTCTAAAGACATGAGAAATGCTGTGACTGGATCCTTGTATAAGGTTGGGAATCAAAAGCAGTAACAATTCTGTAATCAGCTCATTAAAGTGATAGTTCACTGCAAAATGAAAATTCTGACATCATTTACTCTTTTCATTTTAAACTTGTATGACATTCTTATCCAGATCCAAGATGGTGCCGCAGATGGCTGCCTCGGTGTGGAGCTCTTCAGTTGTTTTAGTGTTTTTGTTAGTTTGTACTATTTTATGTTTTTCCCATACAATCAGTTTCACAAGAAATGAACTGCTGAACATTCGGCAGTGCACATCATCTGATCTTTTACCGGTTTTTGATTATTCGGACGTTTTACTTAACATCATAGTCGGAGGCACAGCGGCACTGCTAAAGCGCTCCAGGACGCGCAAGCGTGAGAAGCGAGCCGACGAGCTAATCAGGCTCAGAAAGCGCGGCTTTAAAACTGCGCTGCCTAGCATACATCTGGCGAATCTGCGCTCTCTGCCAAACAAAACGGACAAACTTCTTCTACTCTACCGAACAAATAAGGACTTTTCAAACTCTGCTGTTTTGTGTTTCGTGGAAACGTGGCTGAATGACTTCATCCCGGACAGCGCGCTACATCTTCCCGGCTACCAGCTGTTCAGAGCGGACCACGACGCAGAATCAACGGGGAAATCGCGCGGTGGTGGGGTATGTTTCTACATCAATGAAAAGTGGTGTACAGATACAACAGTGATGAAGATGTGCTGTCTCGACCTAGAAGCACTCTTCATTAACTGTAAGCCCTTTTACTTGCTGCGAGAGATTTCCTCGTTCATTCTCGTGTGTATTTACATTCCACCGCAAGCGCACATGAGCATGGCATTACAACAGCTTGACGGACACTGAGCAACAACATCCGGACTCTGTTATTATTATTCTTGATGACTTTAATCAGGCAAAACTTACACTCGAGCTGCCAAAATACAAACAACACATCACATGCCCTACCAGAGACAAAAATATTTTGGACCATTGCTACAATAAAGAATGCATATCACTCTGTCCCTAGAGCAGCTTTAGGACTGTCTGATCACTGCCTGGTTCACCTTATCCCAGCCTACAGGCAGAAACTAAAATCTGCCAAACCTATGGTAAGGACTGTTAAAAGATGGACCAACAAAACAGAGCGGGCCTTACAAACCTGTTTCGAGTGCACCGATTGGAGTGTTTTTGAAGCTGCTACCACCGATCTGGACGAGCTCACAGAGACTGTAACATCATACATCAGTTTCTGTGACAATTTGTGCATTCCTACTAGGATTTCCTTAAAATACAACAATGATAAACCATGGTTCTCAGCAAAACTCAGACAGATTCGCCAAACCAAGGAGGATGCCTACAGAAAAGGGGACAAAGTCTTGTACAAGCAGGCTAGGAACACATTGACAAAGGAGATCAGAGTGGCTAAGAGAAACTACTCTAAAAAGTTGGAAATCCGGTTTTCAGCCAACGACCCTGCATCTGTGTGGAAAGGCCTGAAAGACATCACTAACTACAAGCCACCATCCCCCAATTTAGCAGGAAATCAACACCTGATCAATGATCTGAATGACTTTTACTGCAGATTTGAAAATGCTAACTTTACACCTCACACCAACTCTGACATTCTCTCTACACAACACCTATCACCTTCAGTCACCCCACCTCCTGCACTTCAGATCAGTGAAGAGGATGTGTGCAGAGTCTTCAGGAAACAAAAGACAAGAAAAGCACCAGGCCCAGATGGTATCTCACCAGCCTGTCTTAAAAGCTGTGCTATTCAACTGGCCTTCATCTTCTCACAGATCTTCAACAGATAACTGGAGCTGTGCACAGTTCCTTCCTGTTTCAAGCGCTCCACCATAATCCTCATCCCAAAGAAACACAAAATCACAGGACTGAATGACTACAGACCCGTCGCTCTCACATCTGTGGTCATGAAGTAATTCGAGAGACTGGTACTGGCCTATCTGACGGACATCACAGAACCCTTACTGGACCCCCCGCAGTTTGCCTACAGAGCAAACAGGTCTGTTGAGAATGCAGTTAACATGGGGCTGCATTTTGTCCTGAAACATCTGGATAGACCAGGGACCTATGTGAGGATCCTGTTTGTGGACTTCAGCTCCACGGTCAACACCATTATCCCATCACTGCTCCAGACAAAGTTAACCCAGCTATCTGTTCCTGGCTCTATCTGTCAGTGGATCACCAGCTTTCTGACAGACAGGCAACAGTTAGTGAGAATGGGGAAACTCACATCCAGCACCAGCACAATCAGCACTGGCGCCCCCCAGGGGTGCGTTCTCTCCCAACTGCTCTTCTCCCTGTACACAAATGACTGCACTGCCCAGGACCCTTCTGTCAGACTTCTGAAGTTCGCAGACGACACCACACTCATTGGCCTCATCCAGGATGGTGATGAGTCTGCGTACAGACAGGAAGTTGAGCAGCTGGCTATCTGGTGCAGTCATAACAACTTGGAGCTGAACACGCTTAAAACAGTGGAGACGATTGTGGACTTCAGGAGAAACCCCCCTGCACTCCCCCCTCTCACCATCATGAACAGCACTGTGGCAGCAGTGGAGTCATTCAGGTTCCTGGGCACCACCATCTCTCAAGACCTGAAGTGGGACAATCACATTGGCTCCATTGCTAAAAAAGCCCAGCAGAGGTTGCACTTCTTACATCAGCTGAAGAAGTTCCACCTACCACAAACTCTGTTAAAACAGTTTTACTCAGCAGTCATAGAGTCTGTCCTCTGCACATCCATCACTGTCAGGTTTGACTCAGCCACAAAGTCAGACGTCAGAAGACTACTGAGGACGGTTCGGACTGCTGAGAAGATCATTGGTGCTCCCCTGCCCACCCTCCAAGAACTGTATACTACAGGCCTATACTACTATTAAGGAACTACAGGCCTATATCGAATCTACCTTTCATATCTAAAGTTCTGGAAAAAGTAGTTTCAACTCAATTATGCTCCTTCCTCCAAAGGAATGACATCAATGAAGAATTCCAGTCTGGATTTAGAGCATGTCACAGTACAGAGACTGCTTTGATCAGAGTTACAAATGATCTGCTATTGGCGTCTGACCGAGGTTGTATCTCGTTATTGGTGCTGCTAGACCTTAGTGCTGCATTCGATACCATTGACCACAGCACACTCCTACATAGACTCGAAAATTATGTCGGCATTAAGGGAATAGCTTTGAAATGGTTTAAATCTTATTTATCCGACCGTTTTCAATTTGTAGCAATAAACAATGAGGTGTCACGCAAATCGCAAGTCCAGTACGGTGTACCACAGGGCTCAGTCTTAGGGCCTCTGCTCTTCGCATTATACATGCTACCTCTAGGAGATATAATAAAGCGACACGGAGTTAGCTTTCACTGTTATGCTGATGATACTCAACTTTATATTTCCTCGAAGCCTCATGAAACACAGCAGTTCCATCGAATAATGGAATGCATAGTCGATATAAAAAACTGGATGAGTAACAACTTTTTATTACTGAACTCGGACAAAACGGAAGTGTTACTTATTGGACCGAAAACTGCTATAAGTAACAACCAAGAATACTGTTTAACTATTGACGGATGTTCCATAAAACCCTCGTCGTCAGCAAAGAATCTTGGCGTTCTATTCGATAGTAATCTGTCATTTGAGAGCCACGTCGCCAACACCTGTAAAATTGCGTTTTTCCATCTTAAGAATATATCTAAACTACGTCATATGCTGTCAATCTCAGATGCAGAGAAGTTAATTCATGCATTCATGACATCAAGACTAGATTACTGTAATGCACTGTTAGGTGGTTGCCCTGCAGGCTTATTACAAAAACTCCAACTGGTCCAAAACGCGGCAGCTCGAGTTCTTACACGTACAAAAAAGTATGAACATATTAGCCCGGTTCTGTCAACCTTGCACTGGTTACCTATAAAGCATCGCGTTAACTTTAAAATCTTGCTTATTACCTATAAAGCCTTACATGGTTTAGCTCCTCAGTACTTGAATGAACTCCTTTTGTATTACAGTCCTTCACGTGCATTACGCTCTCAGGCGTCCTGTCAGTTGGTAATACCTAGAATTTCAAAATCAAGTGCAGGTGGTAGATCCTTTTCCTATCTAGCGCCTAAACTTTGGAATAGTCTTCCCTGCACTGTCCGGGAGGCAGACACACTCTGTCAGTTTAAATCTAGACTAAAGACGCATCTTTTTAATCTTGCATACACTACTCTTCCATAATATAAATCTTCTGAGGGTTTAGGCTGCATTAGTTAGATCAACCGGAACCAAAAACACAACTGATGTACTTGTTGCATCAAAGAGTACAGAACAGTACTCTACTCTCAGCCAGTCTTGTCTCATTGTTCCAAGGTTACCACAGCGAGCAGGATGCAGTTCATGGCCTGACCTGATGGTAGAGTGGAGAATGGGAAGTGGGGACCTGACAAGAGCTGAGATGATAGAGCTGGATAAAGAAGGACGCGGTCTCTTGACATGTCTTCACCACAAAACTTCAAATGCTATTAGATTATTAATGATAATCTTAAACTATAATTTATTTTATTATTAAGTTTATTTATTTTATTTAGCCTTGTTGTGCAAGTTCTCTGGAGCTTGTGCAGAGGCAGCAGCTTTTGCCAGAGGGGAACTGGAATCCCCTGGTTGGGCCTGGGTTCTCCTGAGGTTTTTTTTCTCGATTAGAGTTTTGGGTTCCTCGCCACCGTTTGCATACTGTTTTTGCACTATCTGCCTGGCCGGGGGGGCTGCTTTAGAATTTTAAAGTTTTACTTAATTAATATTGCATATAGGAATTTATAGTCTGTTATATTTGACCTGTGCTTCTCTCTCCTTTATCTTACATGTGTGCTCTCAGTGTGCGTGTGTGTGTGTGTGCGTACTTGTCTGTGTACGTGTGTGTGTGTGCGTGCGCATCCGTGTGTGTGTGTGTGTGTGCGTGCGCATCCGTGAGTGTGTGTGTGTGTGTGTGTCTCTATGTCTATGTGTGTTAGTACGTGTGCATATTGTGTGTGTGGAGTGTTTTGTATGTGGGTATGTCTGTCTTCTGTGTTTTCAACTTTTTCTTGTTTTTGCAGGTACAACTTTAATTATTTTGCTTATAGTCAATATGTCTCATGTACAGCTGCTTTGTAACAATGAAAATTGTAAAAAGCGCTATATAAATAAAGTTGAGTTGAGTTGAGTTGAGTATACATCCAGGCTCAGAAAATCACCCTGGACCTCTCACATCCAAGCCATCATCTCTTCACAATGCTGCCGTCTGGTCGGCGCTACAGAGCACTGAGCACCAAAATAACCAGACACAAAAACAGCTTCTCCCTCAGGCCATCTACCTCTTGAACAGTTAGATGTTTTTTACCCACCGTGCAATGAATAACTTGAACAATGAATATTAATTATATCCTCCAGACAATACACTATCTATTTTTTATTAAAAAAAATTGTGTAAATTATATTTCATTCTGCTGTTTATAGCACATACATTGTACTACAATAGTCTATTCTTATTTTTTACTTTTACATATTTACATACACACATAGCTTTATAATAAACATAAGATAAAGATATAGAGAGTATTGTATTTCTTAATTTTTTATACCCATAGGCCCTTGTTTAAATCATCTGTGTACTGTATTCTATTGTGTTATGGTCTCTGTGTATTGTTGTTGCTGTTTCTGTGTACAGGGGCCCGTTTCAATAAGGAGGTTCAACCAACTCTAGGTTAAACCTTGAACTCAGAGTTGGTTTACTTAGAAATTAGAAACTTTGAGTTTTTGGTTTCAGAACAGCTGATTTGGGTTAGTTCAATTTACTCTGGGTAGGCTTACCCTGGGTTAAGCGCATGCACCACGACTATAAAAAGCCATCATCAATGGAGCTCCGATATTACGATTCACCATGGCAACGGCATGAAAAAAGCAACATGGCGGCAGAAAGCACTTGAGAGTGAGGCACACTTTCCGCTCTGCATACAGTGGATTTACTGATGTCCTGAAAATAACTTAAGTTTAAATTAATAAATTGATAAATGTACCAATAAACAAATAAATTAATCATTGAATGAATGAAACAACAGAAATATGTTCTCACTCGCCATGAGTGCTCTAGTTACGCAAGCGAGATGTCATGGTACATAGAACACTTGTAGGGCGTCAGACTCTCGTGCAAAGTTAGACTGATCGCCGGTTCGAACCCTGCTCTGAACAGATTTCAGTTCGAATGGCTGTACATCAAAATTACTTGTTTATTACCTATATCGCTTCTGTATTTATTAATTACTTTATTCATGCACTTTATTTATACACTTTATTAAATCATTTCTCATCGTCCATAGAAAATTATGCTCTGATGTAATACACGTACGGTGGCTGACGTTATTGATGTAAGGATGGATGAGATATATTTTGATATATCTAATTCACTGTAAAGAAGAACGGTACAGTTTTAATAAAAATGCACAGGGAAATGACAAAATTGCTCTCCTGAAATCAAAGTACATTCCAATGAATTAATGCAGCCTCTTCATGAATCCTCTATAAAAGCACATATGACATATAAGTCACTGAGATGGTCTCTATGTGATCAAAATGTGTGCCATGAATGACTGTATTAATGAATGAAGGAATGAGTTACACCACTTGCACTTTAAAAGGGGGAGGAGATTGAAATAAACTCTGGGTTTACCAAAGAAAACCTGCTCCCGACCAGGTTAGGTTCACAGAGTAAGTTACTATGGTTACTGACTCCGAGTATAAGTTACCTCTCCTTTAGAAACAGACTTGAGTTACCCCGCTTTCTCGGGTTTGACATACCTCACATTCTGAAACGGAAAACCCAGAGTTTCCATCATTTCAAGGTTAATATACTCAGAGTTTTCACTAAACCTCCTTTCTGAAACGGGCCCCTGGATGCTCCTGTCACCAAAACAAATTCCTTGTATGTGCAAACATACTTAGCAATAAAGCTCTTTCTGATTCTGATTCTGCAGAACACAAAAGAAGATATTTTGAAGAATATTGGAAACTGAACCACAGCGTTACCCATTAAATTCTATTGTATGGACACAAAACCAATGCAAAATGGGTACCATTGACCAGGCCGTTGTTTGATTACCAACATTCTTAAAAATGTCTTCTTTTGTACAGAAGAAGAGAGAGAAAGTCATAGAGGTTTGAAATGGCACTTCAAGGTTTAAGGTTAGGAATCGGATACTTTATATAAAATTAATTCCTCTTATCAATTCCTGTATGCACATTTTCAGACAGAAATGTGCATGTTAACTTGTGATCTCAATATCATACCATATGAAAATTAACCATATTTTCTTCCGGGGTCGAGGCCGCCGGCAGTCCAGCCAGCACTCCCGCCGGAATTCCAGTCCGGTGCAGCCGGCCATCCAGTCCCGCCCAGTCGCGGGCATCCAGGCCGGTGCAGCCGGCATTATTGTGTTTGTTCCCTAGTCATGACCTTGTGTGGACTTTATTTGGACTTCTCCCCCACCTTGGACTCTTGTGTTTCCACTGTTTTTGTTATCATGTTTTGTAGGATTTTATAACTGTCACAGTCTGTTTTGTCCTGTTTGTCTCATTGAGGAGCGCAAGGATGTCGCTGCTTGAGGAGGGGCTTCTGTCATGATTCTGCCCTCTCTTGTCATGCTTTTTGAGCTTTGAGGCAGAATCATGACAGACCCATGTGTTTTATGTGGGGAGAGGTATTTTTTGTCCTTATGGCTTTCCATACACCCTCTCCGGTCTCGTCTCTGTTCCCGCCCTCTCGTCTCCTCATTATTGCTTGTTTATTGTTTCATGCCCTTCACCTCTTTCCATCTTGATTTTATCCCATTTTTAATGCCCTTTTGCTGATTCATTACGATTACTTTGTTTCATGTTTTCTCATGTGAGTTTTGTTCGTGAGTCTACAGTAGTTAGTTGTTTCTTTTGCCTAGTGTTACTTGTAGTTGAGTCATACTGTATGTAGTTAGTGTCATGGTTCTGTCCCACCTTGTCTTGCTTTTCTTGACCTAGTGGCAGAACCATGATAGAACCTCTTGTTTTATGTGGAGAGAGTCAGTTTTGGCATTCCATATACTCCCTCTCTCCGGTGTGGCGTCTCTGTTCCCGCCCTTTCGTCTTCTCGTTATTGTTTGTTAATTAGTTCATGTCCTCACCTGTCCCCTCTTGATTTATCCCCTTTATAATGCCCTTGTGTCTTCTGTCTCGTGCTGGTTCATTGTACTGTGTCGTGTTTGTGTAATGTGGTGAGTTCCTGTCTTTGAGTTAGTTTAGTTTATTTTGTAGTTGTGATGTGTTTTAGTCTAGTCCTGTTAGTTTAGTTAGTCTTGTTCCTGTTTCCATGTTTGTTACTTTACCCCCACGTGGGTCTTTGTTTTGTTGCTTATTATTTATTAAAGTTTGTGTTAACCCCTTACCCGCTGTCTGCACTTGGGTCCTCTGTCTTTGTCTCCGTGTCTCTCACCACCCACCATTCATGACAGAATGAACCAGCCATTTTGGACCCAGCAGACAGAGGGATCTCAGCGGGAGGGGTCGATGCCGCCGGACTCCCTTCCAGGGTTGAATCTGCCGGACTCCCTTGGAGGGTAGAGGCCGCCGGGCTCCAGTCCAGAGTCGGGACCGCCGGACTCCCTTCCGGGGTCGAGACTGCCGGAACCCCGTCCAGGATCGAGACCGCCGGGCTCCCTTCCAGGGTTGAGGTCGTCGGATTCCCCTCCAGGGTTGAGGCCGCCGGTGTCCTGTTCCCGCTGCAGATCCCTGCCGGCCTCCCAGCTGGTGCCCAGGCCTGTCGAGTTGACTGTTTGTGTGTTTGTTCTTGTTTGCTGCCCAGCTGCCAGAGAGCGCTGCCCAGCCGTCGGAGATGCTGCCCAGCTGCCAGAGAGCGCTGCCCAGCCGCCGACATCCTGTCCTGTCATGTCGACATCCAGGCCTGCCCAGCCGGTGATAGCTGGTCTCCCAGTCGGCCATCCAGCCGGCGCCGTGTCCTGTCGAGCCGGCCATCCAGCCGGCGCCATGTCCTGTCCAGCCGGCCTTCCAGCCGGCGCCATGTCCTGTCCAGCCGGCCTTCCAGCCGGCACCATGTCCTGTCCAGCCGGCCTTCCAGCCGGCGCCATGTCCTGTCCAGCCGGCCTTCCAGCCGGCGCCATGTCCTGTCCAGCCGGCCATCCAGCCGGCGCCATGTCCTGTCCAGCCGGCCTTCCAGCCGGCGCCATGTCCTGTCCAGCCGGCCTTCCAGCCGGCACCATGTACTGTCCAGCCGGCCTTCCAGCCGGCGCCATGTACTGTCCAGCCGGCCTTCCAGCCGGCGCCATGTGTTGTCCAGCCGGCCTTCCAGCCGGCGCCATGTACTGTCCAGCCGGCCTTCCAGCCGGCGCCATGTACTGTCCAGCCGGCCATCCAGCCGGCGCCATGTACTGTCCAGCCGGCCTTCCAGCCGGCGCCATGTACTGTCCAGCCGGCCATCCAGCCGGCGCCATGTACTGTCCAGCCGGCCTTCCAGCCGGCGTCATGTGTTGTCCAGCCGGCCATCCAGCCGGCGCCATGTACTGTCCAGCCGGCCATCCAGCCGGCTCCATGTACTGTCTAGCCGGCCTTCCAGCCGGCGCCATGTCTTTGTTTGGTCTTTTTTTTCTATGTATCACGTTTTTGGTCGTGTTTGTATAGTTATGTTTTTTGTCACAGTCTGTGTAGTCTTGTTTGTTCCTTGAGGAGCATCAGGATGCTGCTCCTTAAGGAGGGGCTTCTGTCATGGTTCTGCCCCACCTTGTCTTGCTTTTCTTGACCTAGTGGCAGAACCATGATAGAACCTCTTGTTTTATGTGGAGAGAGTCAGTTTTGGCATTCCATATACTCCCTCTCTCCGGTGTGGCGTCTCTGTTCCCGCCCTTTCGTCTCCTCGTTATTGTTTGTTAATTAGTTCATGTCCTGCACCTGTCCCCTCTTGATTTATCCCCTTTATAATGCCCTTGTGTCTTCTGTCTCGTGCTGGTTCATTGTACTGTGTCGTGTTTGTGTAATGTGGTGAGTTCCTGTCTTTGAGTTAGTTTAGTTTATTTTGTAGTTGTGATGTGTTTTAGTCTAGTCCTGTTAGTTTAGTTAGTCTTGTTCCTGTTTCTATGTTTGTTACTTTACCCCCACGTGGGTCTTTGTTTTGTTGCTTTTTATTTATTAAAGTTTGTGTTAACCCCTTACACGATGTCTGCACCTGGGTCCTCTGTCTCCGTGTCTCTCACCACCCACCATTCATGACAGTTAGTTTATGTTCCTGGTTACTCGTCTTGTTTTACCTCTGTTCTCAATGTTTTACCCTCTTGTGGGTTTTTATTTTGCCTTATTAAAGTTGTGTGTTACCCCTTTATCCGCTGTCTGGGTCCGTCCCTCATGTGCAAATCGTGACACTATGGTATTTACAGTAAAGCAAATGCAGGGATCGCATTCAATGTACCATACATGATGTGGCAAATATGTTATATATGTTATAAACTGCGATTAACGCTAAATATCGCGTAAATCGATCTGTCTAGAGCGTTTATGGTATCGCAGTAATATGTTTCATGCTCCGTTTGTCCGTGAATCATGGATCTGTGATCGGTAGGAAATGCTGCTCGATCTGAAAGCATTGCGAGTTTGAGTCGCATATAACGTGCATTTGAAAAAGCAACACCGGTCAAACATGATCATTATAAATATACTTAGTCACAAAAATACCTGAGTAGGCTTGAAGAACAGCGATAGAAAGATGCCCATAGGTATTTTCTGAAACTACATGTGTTATGGTACTTCTTCTGCGGCGTATATCCACAAGTTTCCTGCGCCCCATGATGCTTTGCGCGAAAGATGGGAGAAATGTCCGGTTCAATGTAAACAAATGCATTTCAAGTCATTCGTTTATTTCTGAATGTGAACTTACACACTAACAACATGAGATGTAATACTTGACGACGGATATTTAGCAACTTTATTTATTCAGTTGTAGTTACAGTAAGCCAATGAGCAATTTGAAAATCATGGAGGGTTTTCAATTTCTTTGCATGATGTGGTAAATATATACCTTTTTTTTTAAAGCGAATGGCAAGCGTTACATGGGCTGCATGCACATATCGTAAAGCTGCTGTATCGTCAGCTGGCCATTAATCTGATAAACATTATACTGAAGATCACGTGGAAAAGTTGCCTTTTTACATTTTTAAACATTCTCTCTACGTTTTGTTTATAAGATGATAAGTGAAAGAAATACCTACTTTACATCAAGCATATCAGATGAGAAATGTAGTCCACATGATGTGATATATTCCAACACATCGATAAAATACAGAAAAGAATCCTTGTAAATCCAGTTAACTGTCTCTCGTTTTTAGTGAAGACCATACAGTGTGTTGATGATTACATGAATCTATTATAACTTCCTTTTAAAACTGCCAACTCTTTTTAAAGAATGAGCACATTCAGTTTAAGTGATGTTTAATGTTCGTTAACTATTTGCTTGAGATAAGCGGTCCACATTTTGAAGTTCGTCTTTTAAAAACTGTACAGTCCCTCACAGGAGCAGTCCATCTTAACTTTAGATCTGTGTGTGAAGCGCTCCTTTTTAGGACGTGAAATAAGCTTCGCCTGGTTGTAAGTGCAACCACGAACAGCAGGTGTTGCTCATCAGTTTCAAAATGATTTTTTAATAGATTACCACATGAAACCAACAGTATTATATTCAAAATATGAATCACAGTCTCATTTTCAGTCATCAGAATAGAGGGCATGCATTTACGTCACTTTCCCACGTGAGCATGTCGGGACACGCCCTGGGACACGTTCCCCTGGGTGGCAAAACACCCAGCAAATTGGCTGAGGAGAATAGGAGAAACAAAGAAACCGGGATTAACACACACAATTATTTGCTGAAATTACAAGCAGCTGGACTTGACGTGATCCTTACGACTTCTCTATGACTTGCATAGGAATCAGGTGTTCCTGGAGTCATTTTGCTGAGTGTTTTGCCACACAGGAGGGCGCGCTCCGGCGTGCTCACGTGGTAAAGTGACGACACGTCCATACCCTCTTTGGCTGCGTCCGAAATCGCATACTGTGACAGTACGTACTGAATTTGAATAAGTACCTACCTATCGGCCGTTACAACAGTATGTTCTATATAGTATGAGTGGGAGTAGTATGAATACATTTTGGACATACTGCGTCCGCTATGTTTTATGGTCATATGACCCGTATGCTCTTTGACCTATGACGTATTAACAACATCCTAGACGTGAGCGTTGATAAAAACATAATTTAGTCACGAGAAATTCCTTTATTGACACTTACATTAGAAACGGAAGTCCGTCTTGAAGTTTTCCGCTATATTTATTTGATTTACTTTTGAAATTTGACCGTTGCTCAGCTCCCGTGGCATCATGGGATAGATAAGTGTCCATCCGATCTACACTCATGAATCTCGGCGGAAGTAGTAGACCATCCGGGTATTTCTCGCCTAATGTTTTTTTGCATACTGAGGTTTCGGACATTCTATTCATGACATACTATTCATGACATTTTCGCCTACTATATAGTATGGAAGTTATTCGAGGTGCAATACACTACTTCCGCCGCTTCACCAGAAGTTGTCCTCACGTTCATTTTTACAGTAGTGCCCTCCGAAAACTTGTGGATAGTTTCTGCACGAGAGCGCCCTCTGGCAGCAGCATTTAACCATACTTCACTGACAACGCAGACAACCGCCAAATCGTGTGTGGTTTATTTTCAATTTATCGAGCAGGCCTAAAATATGCTACTCATAAATACATATTATTTTGCAAATCAGTCGATAAGCAGGCTAAATGGCCGTACAGGTTGATATCTAAATAACTCACTGAGAATCGATACGAATCCGAATCGACACGCAGAATCGGAATCGAAATTGATCAAATTCAGACGATGCCCAACTCTATCCTTGAGTCAGGGAACTCACCTCAAAACATGAAAGAATCATTCTTTTCAATAAACTGATCGATTCAGTTCATGAGTCAGACTCATGTTTAGCCAACACACTCACTGATCCGATCACAACGATTCTCAACAGCTCACTGGACGGGAAGATTATCAGTGCAGTGACAATTTTTTGTCTGTTCCTCACATAAAGCAATTGCAGGGCTTCAGACGGTTAAAATATGATAATGGATTTTTTTAAGCATTAAGTATTTTTGAAGCATTCCTTTAATGTTTACTATACTGGTGTGAACAAGTGTACAATTTGTACTGCCAAAGCAGTTGCAAGTCAGCAGTGTACAAACAGAAAAGTGCAAAACATTTCAATCAATATCCAATTTGTTTCAGCATTTTTACTGTCTTTTTATTGGTATAGTCCAAACTCGCACCTGCATCAAACTGTTTGTATTAATCCCACAACATTTTCACAGATGTCGAAAAGCCCAAACCAATCACAGTGTGCCAATAAAGAAATACAATAGAACCACTATCCAGCTTTTCTAAATCCACAACAGAATACGAGAATACACATATACACCGCAATCAAAGTAAAAGTCTATAAAACTAATACGCCAGATGAAATGAAAGAGAGAAAGAGGAAAAAAACCCAAAGACAGACACTGCAACATTTTTTAGATCAGACAGACGTCAAGTTCATCTCTCCACCGCCTCCCACCCCTTTCTTTTCTCAATTTTATGACTTTAATTGCAGCCATTTAATCATTTTCAAACTATTTTGCCTGAAGGCTGAACCACCCATAAATCACCACTGGAGCGCAAGCTCAACATTCTTTCTCTCATTCACCTTTCATCGCTCTATCTCTCTCAGTCTGTGTGCGACTTTCATGCATGTCTGTCTTCCAATCGCCTCTGATGTTTCAATGTTGATGTGAGTGCATGTGCCCATGTCCCATTTTCACTCTCGGCACACACATATATATATATATAGAAAGATAGAAAAACTTTTCACTCATCTATTCTCCTGTCACTTTTCCTCTACATCACTCAAAACCATCCAATCTCTCCATCTGTCAAAATACTTATGGCCACATTGACAGGTAAAATGAAGAAAGGGAGATACATACTGTATATACAGTATGTATAATGCGCATGTGCTATCACACATTAAGGGGCAAATATATTACACGAATACTTTAAAACATCACAAACCATATGTACAATTAAACAACACTAACAGCGCAACACAATTTCAGTGAATGATTTTGTATTGCACTGAATCTAAAACATGATGACCAAACGCTTTGAACACCCAGTACTTTGAACAAGAGATGTTTGACAGTCAATGTATGCGTGATTAAAAGCAAATCTCTGTAACACTGTTGTAACCAGGCATGACACACTATAAAAGCAGAATCTGCTCTCTAGCAGTAAGTACACTGCCTCAGAAATGGCCGGTCCCATTGTCAGAATTGCTCCAATGCACTGAAACATTTGCTCCCTAGAAATTCTGTCTGCTCGCTATATTCACTTTCCAGAAACATCCCTATAGAGTCATTACTTATTGAGGAAGACTTCATAATTCATTAATGTCACTTAACTTTTTAACAGATACAGTGAAGATGAATAAAACCCAAAACAAATGATAACAGGCGGCAAGTTTTTGAAAGAACAACTTTGTAATAATGTTACAGTCAACTGGATAACATGTGCATCAATATTTAGGAGTAAAAAGGCCTTCTTTTTGTTCACTACAAGCTATCTGCCAAGGGGGTTATATACACTGTATTTTTTTCTAATTGTAGCCAACTAAACCCAATTTACACGTACTGTGTTAAATGTCCAATCCATTTGAGTTCACAGAATTATAAAAGTTATCTCAACTTTTGGAAGTCAGAACAACTAACAAACTCATGCAAAAAATAAACTTGATGAGTTAAGATTTTTTTTAAATATAGGTTAACTTGGAACAAATTGTTTATAGCTATTAATAAATAATAATATAAAACAAAAAAATTGGTAACAAGAGTCAACGTTTCAGGCAACAATATATTTATTTTGCATATTTGTTTTTATTTTAAATGTGCATGAAAGGTGGCTAGATATTAATTAACACTGTAAACCCAAATAAGCTGCATGGGCTTGAATAAACTAAACAATCTCTTTTTTTTTCCACGTTAAATTAGGTAGAAACACCAAATTTTTATTTAGTTGTACTCATACATGTTATTTACTCTTAATTTAAAATATCTGGCAAGCTAACCCTTTTTATAGGACTTCCCATTGGCATTAACTAAAAACAAAGTAAGTACACAAAGATAACATTTTACGGCTTACGAAACTCAAAATAGGATGAGCAAGTATGAATAGACTGGTCTCAGTACTGGCATTAGCTCAGTTATTGCTCAATAAGTGAAGCATAATGGTCATCATGTATCCTCCCACATGGAGCTGAAGCACAAGCACCACTCTCCTGCACAGTGGTAACCAACAATATTACAAACACTTCTAAATCGCCAACATAACTAAATGTGAAACACTAACAAGTCTTCCTCGTTACTGAAAAACACATAAAATGACACTTAATTTCAACATATAATCTCCAAATGCAGTCCCATGCAAAGCATGCTGGGAACTGAAACCAGCTGCCCAGATTTAGCAATGCTACAACACAAATCATTCATGCAGTCGTCACAATTGTGATGGATCGAGGTAGTCAAACATGATTACAAAGTTGTGACAAAACAACAAAAAAAATGGTGTTGGATTAACTTCCCACAAAAAAGAATCATTTTTGGTTCTCAAAAACAAAAAAAACATTTAGACTAGTTAACATTTAATCTATTTAATAACTTTGAGCATTCTTGTTTACAGCACTTTTCTTATTCATGTAAAACGATGCTTATTAAACATAAAATGTGAATGTGAAGTGTGTGAATTTCAAAGTGTAGACAGACAAATTATTTGCTTCTACAAAGCAGTCACGTCACGCCTTTAAACATTTAAAGCAATGTATCTCTCTCTCTTCAGAATGGTCCTAATGAGTCTCATCGTATCTCTCACAGACGCTGTCTGTATTCGTAGCATCAATCTGATCACTGTCCGCAGGGACAGTAAACGACCGGCAGGCTTTTATGCTGTTCAGCTTTTGTTCTCTCTCTCTCTCTCTCTCTCTCTCTCTCTCTTCTCTCTCTCTCTTCTCTCTCTCTCTCTCTCTCACACACACACACACACACACACACACACACACACACACACAGCATTTATTTAAAGAAATAAAAAAGAATGTGAGTTTTTACACATCCTTTTTCACAGAGCAAGACTAGAGGGCAGCAGCATCTGTGTCTCTCCGAGGCGACATGTTCAGTCCTGTCTGGATAAACAGCCATGTTTAAGAACGCGATGAATCACCAAATCTCCATTTACATATGCAGTCATAATGTGCTGTATTATGAAAGAGATTTACAGGAACACACGTGTGCTCATTCCTGGGAAGAGAGGTCAAAGGTCAGCCTTAACATTTAATCTTTCAACATACAGCACAAACATCTTACGGATTTTGATCGTTTTGTGCTGACTTGTCTTTTTGGGTTGTTTACCTTTATCAGTTAGTAGGTTGAGGAGTGAAGGTTTTCTCTAGATGCACCCCAACAGACACACACAACATCCTGACCAGTCTGGCCCAACTTCCTGTGTTTACCAAAACACCTATATATAGTCTTCATGCTTCTTATTTAGAAACAAGAGACCACACCTTTCCTTTCCCAGCAGGGGAGGGAAAACCAGTGTGTCCATATGGGCGTGGATTAGTGTTATGATGAGCAACAACACGGGCGTGATGCTGTTTGTGTAATATTTTTGACATGAGTCAAACTCCCGCACTGATCTCATGACCTAGTCGTGAGAGAACGCCATCGTTAATGACATAATCAAAAAAGAAAAATGCCAAAAGACAAACGTTACATAGTTGAGATAAAATACAAGCGGGCGTGTGGACTGTGGCAAACATTCCCGCTCCATTTGACCCCCTAACCCCCAACTACAAAGGGGGCGGCTGGAGAGGGTCCGTCGCAGACATAAATATTTGCTGTTCGCTAGCGTGAAACTGACACAGGCCGTTCCTCAAATAATCACCTGTCCATCACGCAGTGACACACACTTCTCTCCTGAAGGAAAACACACTTTATTGGACAGATAAATAAAGATTACCATCTAAGCCAGGTGCTCATGGGAGGCGGCGATCAAGAGCAGTTCACAGCTGATGAGTGAAGCTTTACATCACGCAGGAAAGTGAAGTGTCACCTCGCTTGCTAAAATTAACTCCCACACCTAAAAATGAATTTTTCATTCACAGCTCTGGCTGTTACCTGTGTGTCAAGATTGTGTGGTGTTAAAACTTATCTACAAGTGATGTGTATTGTCATATTAAAATACTTCATCTCAGCTTAACGTGCAGAGACAATTTTAAGTAAAATACTTTGAAAATACTAGAATTTGTTTTGAAAAGATATATTGTCATGTTTGGCTAAATGACTGAAAGATAAATATTGAGGTACAACTAACATAGAACTCTTTGAAGGGTCTTCTTAATCTAACAAAACTTCTTAAACTATTAAACTAAACTAAACTAAACTATACTTATTTTTAACTTTTCAACTAGTTAGTGAACCTAAAGGATTAGTTCATTAAACAACATGATGAACTATCCAAGACGTATAGAACTTCCTTTCTTCTGGTGAATAAAGTTCTTTATGTATATAAAGATTTGTAACTTTATGTACATAATATATACATCATAAAAGGAAGCTCTGAATAAACGCAAACATCCATCATAAAAGTGAAGCGAAATGATATGTGAGAGAAAAATGTTAAGATTATTTAGCAAAACCAGCTAAACACGCTTAATTCAAATTTATGACATTTCAATAACTTCAAATCTCAATGGTTCTTATATTTCTCGTGACTAATTGTCATACAGTACATTATTTTGTCAGAAGACATGCAAGAATCAATGAGGTATATAACGGTATTACATAAAAGTATTTTTATGTATTTCATTTTTACAAAATGGCATTCATCTGAAAAAAGGAATACATCTGGGAAGAATAAATTGTGAGAGAATTTTCTTTTTCTGCGGTGGGAAACTTGCAGTAGCACATTAGATTTTTTTTAAGTGTGTCGTCCTCTCACAATGAAACAGATTCAATCAAAATGCATCACATTTTCTTCACAATCCATCTTAATCGTTTGCTTAAGATGTCATTTCATATCGTGTTTATTATGTTTCCCCTCAGTTATGCCTGAGAACTGCAACCAGAGGTCAAAGTTCAACGAGGTTTCCTGGAATATGACCTTCATTAACGTAACATTACGACTACGTTCTATGAGCAGCGTAACGTGTGTTTTACAAAACCAAACACAAGTCTCATATTAGACTACATCTACCCGGTTTAACTATTTATGCAAGCAGGACAGTAAATACACACACATGCTACATAAGAACAAACGCACAAAAGCAGACGAGACACCCAGGATGTTTGTGTGTATAGGGCAGGCAAAGAATGTAAACAGCGTGTAAAGAATGTGTAAAAAGGGTAAAGTGTGTTTGTGCCTGAATCAGGTTCCTCTTCCAATAAACACGTCACTCAGAAGAAAGATGTACCACCAGTACATGAAGAAGGGGGTAATGTCATTGGCGCAAGGGGTTCTGGGAAAATCTGAAACACAGCAAAAAGAAAGACTGCAACAAATATACTTGCTCAGATATACTGAGCTAAACAGATTTTGGAATATGAAGGAGAAAAAACAAGAGGAAAGAAATGCTCCTGTTGAGTCTTCGCCATTATTAACGAGTTTGTGCATTAGCTATATTTTATGGTGCCTGTTCAACCACAAATAAAAATACCTTTAATAAATAAAAGTGCACAATCAGTCGTCACATAAAAAATGCTAATTTTGCTCTCATTAAACCAGACACAAGGATAATAAATTGAATGAATAATATTTTTGATCTTAACAATCACAAGCCAATTAACAAATTGATTCAAATGTATTATTCCTAACCCTTTAGAAATTTTAATTTACTGAATCACTCAAAAATAAATGATCAACCCTCATTAGCCACAATAAATACATAACTTTTTTTGACAAAACTAAAAACTAAAGTATGCTTGCATAATCCTTTTCACAGAAAAAAACCGTCTTAACAAGAACTGTGCTTTTGTAATTGCACTTTACCTGTAAATTATTAAGATCATAAAATCATCTTCCAGATCTTCCAGAAATCACACGGTTAAAGTTTCATTATTCGTCATATTAAATTGAAGGACAGCTGTGAAAATGTATACTAAAGAGCTTTCCATGGTAGAAACAAATAATGGCGAAGAAATGCATAAAGGAGAAAATTGAACAATAACCAAGTATTCTGATCTGCCAGCAGGCAAAGCTCTTCATTATGAGGAAGCTGAAGCTCAATTAAATCTTACACATACATTTATCAGATATGGGTGCACAAGCACTCGGAAGTTCTGCTGTAGCAGTGATTCTTATGATGCTCTGTACGTGAATGAGGACATGGCTGCCTGTAGAGGCGTGTGTGTATACGTGTATACATGATGAGAGTGAAATGGGGAGGTTCTTGAAATCTCAAAGTTGTGCCACAAGAAAATGTATGTGCTGATAAGTGTGGGTGTAACTAGTTACTAAGTAATTACTTACTGTAATTTAATTACTTTTCCCTTGAAAAAGTAAAGTAAGGGATTACTCAAAATTTTTCTGTAATTTAATTACAGTTACTTCTGATGTGATTAAACTAAATACTTAGTGTAATATATGTGTGTGTGCAAGGAATGGACATCAAAATTCAAAGTCTAACTTTACAATCCGTGCTTCAATTTATAATTCTCACATTAGTAATACTTTGGTCAGTTAATAATACTACTTTATGTAGTTTTATATTATTTATTTGAATGAATGAAAAGAGCCGTTTCATGTCTTTCTTTGAATCACTTAACAAAACAAGGTTGATATAGGATATAGAAAGTAATTAAATACTTGTTGGAGAGAGTAATTTGTAAAGTAATCTAATTACACTATTGAATATGGAGTTAGTAACTAGTAATTAATTACTTTTTCAGAGTAACTTGCCCAACACTGGTGCTGATACACACACACACACATGTCTGGTTTACTATCTCCGTGGGGACAGTCCATAGGCGTAATGTTTTTTATACTGTACAAACTGTATAACTTATCCCCTACCCCTAAACCTAAAGATCATAGAAAACTTTTTGCATTTTTAGATTTAAAAAAAATATTGTTCTGTAAAATTCAGTGAATTTTAGTTCTGTAATGTAATCAAATCTAAATCTAAACCTGAAACGAGAGAAATATGAAACGTTAAATCTGAACAGACATTTGCATCACTGCCTGAGAAGTGACTCATGTTCAGCTTAAAAAAAACAATAAAATAGTTGTTAAAATAGTTGAGCCAAGTGAAGCGATTCAAATGAAACAAGTTATCAAGTGACATCCCACATTCAAGAGGAAGTTTTACTGAGTCATTATATTTTAAAAATATATTATCTTTTATCAAGATAATTAAAGCTATTTTAAGACCTTTCGTTTTTTTTTGTTTTAACTAGGGCTGTGCAAAAATATCGATACATGTAACTATCGCAATATTTTCTTTTTCGATAGTGTATCGATAGTGATACCTCTACTATCTATGTTTTTTTTTAAATCATGTCATATACTGTACATACGGCCAAAAGTAAGTGGAAGCGAGCATGCCGAAAAATATAAGAACGCTTCGAGCTCTCAGAGCTGATGTGTGGGTGTGCTTTGATTTTCAAAAAAAGTAATGGAGTAATGAGTTATATAAAATAATGCTGTTTGTAGGCTTCGCAAGTCATGACACAAGTCACTTGGCTACTGCAGTGCATTAGACAAAAAGTGTATTAAGAAAAGTAACAATGACATTTATTGTGCTTTCACAGATGTGACACCAGAGCATTTACAGCACGGATGAAGCAGAGGTTTTATACTGCCCATGTTCAATGTTTTAACTGTAATGCACCAAAACAGCCAAGTGACTTGCGTGAGCCACCTTATTCCCCTGTGCTACCCACTTGAGGGGCGCAATCCACAGTTTGAGAACCCAAACCTCTGATCTAAAGGTCCATGCATCGCACATCAAGGCAAATCTGCAGAGGTAAGGGATGTTTTTACACTTATCCTTACAGAAAACCCCAAGTGGTGCACAGCATGTTGTATTTCTAGCTCTACTTTTTACATTTTCTATTTAAAGTATTGCAATATATCGCAAATGTGTATCGTATCGAAATACATAGCAATATATTGTATCGTGACCCATCTATCGTGGTATGTATCGTATCGGGAGGCACTTGCCAATACACAGCCCTAGTTTTAACTGTGCCATTTTTATGACAAATGGCCTTCCGTTCCAAATTACCTTCCATTACCTACTCCAATACTTCCTTTTACTCCCTTTAATTCTCAGTGATGATTCAATTCTCATTATTGTAGAAGAGTTTTTTTGCTGTAATTATGGTACAGCGTGTTATTAATTAAAATGAGATCTCATTTTATTGAAGAAAAGTATAATTACATATTTCTTTCTGATTGTGACACACAACGTGTTTTTGACGGGGTTTATGACACAACCATAAGTACAGCTACAAAATTACACACATACAGTACACAGTCTTATCTGCTAAAAACACTTCTGGTGCATAGAGAGAGGAATGAGAAAAGAGAGATAAATAAGACAGTAGGGTACGAGTACAAGAAGTTTGGTGTATGTGTGATGGTAAGATGACAAAACACACCACAGAGCAGCAGAGGATTAAAAGAGTGAGTGTGTGAAAGAAAACAGAACTAGAGAAAGTATTGACTTTATTATCCTCTTCCCCATGTGATTTGGCCCAAACCCTCTCAGATCAGAACCACAGGATGATTTCTGCAGACAAAAGAGTGATTGACCACTGCCAAAGCAAAGAAAAGATGAGGAATAAAGAACCTGAGTCCTTTCTGTCGGATTCAGTGCTGGAATTAAAATGACACAATGATTTCCTCATTGAAAAGTTTTCATCAGTTCATTTCTGTTTATCTGCTTTGGAATGTGTGTGTGTGTAATACAATTGTGAATTGTTCTCTTTGCTAACAGCAGTTTTTGGAGAAAAACACATTACAACACATTACCAACTGTTCAATCTACCTCCAGGTGCAAAATCACTAGACAATAAATACAGTAAGAAGAATATTATAACAGTCCTTTCATTGCCTACTATACCTATTGTATAATCATTTCAAACCTGAGCCTTGTCATTTAATTTCAAACCTGTACGACTTTCTTTCTTCTGCAGAACACAAAGGAAGATATTTTGAAGAATGTTTTGAGAATATTTTGAGAACGACGGCACCCATTCACTTGCATTGTTTTTTTGTCGATATAATAGAAGCGAATAGGTGCCCCTGTTGGTCGGTTATCAACATTCTTCAAAATATCTTCTTTTGTGTTCTGCGGAAGAAAGTCATACAGGTTGGAAATGACAAGCGGGTGAGTAAATGACCACTGAATTTTCATTTTTGGGTGAACTATCACTTTAATGCCATTCGGTCTGTGATCCCTCTGAACAATGTCCAATGCCGACCAAACATTCGGGTCAAAAACAGGTCATCACCAACACCTCTCGCACACACATGAACGTCACAGTGATGTTCTCCTTGTTCAGAATTCTGTAATGTTTTGTCTGATGTGAACGATAAACCCTGTGTTCCGTAGATAAGATCGCCTGTTTGACGCTTTTGTTACCGTGACAAATACAGAATGACAGTGCCGCGATCATTATTATCATTATCAAAGGAGAGTTTGATTACCTGCTAGTGACTGCAGCTAGCAGCTGCGGCATTGTGGGATATCAATGAGACGTTCAGAGACACTCAATGGAGGGACAGATAAGCATTTGTGAAAGCACTGAAGATGAGTGTGATGCAAAGATATGAATTCTAAAACTGACTTGATTTGAACTGAACTGAATTAAATGCACTTTTAAATGAAGCTTCTGTTCGAACCCCTCACTTTCTCTATCCAACATCATTCTTTTGCATGTGTGTGGCTCTCTTTGTACTGCCGATAACCTACGCACAACCTCCAGATAACCTTCTAACAACTCGCAGCTGCCATCTATTCACGGGTCAGAGGTCAACAGTGTGGCCATCCAGCACGGAATAGGAAATGACTGAGTGACAGCTACAACGATTTTCCCGTCATTCTACAGAAAAATGTTAAGTGCGAGCACTCTTATCATCAGGATGCTAACTGTGACCGCTGATGCTGGTGACAGAGGTGGGAAAGGTCAAAGGTTAAAGTGAGAATCGACACCATCGGTGCTGGAATGGGTTTTTAATGACTAGACGATTGTGTGATGTTTAGGTAAGCTAGTCATGGAAACAATCACATTCCCACACTCAGATGTACCTCAACGCAAACACACACATATGCAAACAGGAGATTTACATTGTGTATTCGCATCAGAGAGGTGAAGCCTTCTGTGCTGTTCTTAGATCAGCTATGTGGCTTCTCGCTTAGAATATTTGAATTATAATGAATGTGAATAGGCAAGACTAGCCATTTTTCTCTGATGCAAAAGACCTGTTAATGTCAAATGAGACAAGCGCTTCGAGGTCAAAAGCCTACGGCATTTTTTTCTACAAGCATTGAAACAAGCTAAAACAACTAAAAACCAAGATTATTCTTATTATATCTGTCTACTTATGCCAAGCTCTAGCACATTTTACTTGGGTAGAAATTGTAAGTAGGGGTCTTCAATATTTGTGATGGACAATAGGAAGGGCCTACAAGTCAAAAATGGTTGAGATTCAAAGCCCTACGCTCAAACATAAGACTCATATCACATGTTTTTATATCAAGGCTTAAGCGTTCACCAGTTTGCACATTACCTTTGAATCTAGTAAATAGCACATTTATCGTGGAAATCAGGTTTATCAGATAAACTGTCTTCTGCACACGTCTTTTTCCTCATAGTCTTTTTACAAACCTCTCACATCACTAGAATAAATTCCCTCAGAACGCCAGCATTGTGCTCTTTGTGTTTGTGGTCGGAGATAAGAGCACTTCAAAGCAGGAATGTTTGGAGACGGTCTTGAGTTTGTGTACGTGTGTGTGGGGAAAATATCAAACCTCTTGGTTCTTTTCTGGCAAAATAAGAAAGCAGAATAGCTCTTAATTCAATAATACTGATGTAACACGTCTGAAACGTTCTATGGCTTTCTCACGGTCATGAACACCTGGAAATATTAGGACGTTTTACCATTTTCCGATCTGGAGAAATCATGGAAAATTATTTTTACGTTTTAGTATGATTTGCTATCACGCCAGTGATGTTACTTTTAGGGGTGGGGTTAGGGGAAGGGCTTCACTATTGCTTTTTTCTAATAATTGTATGTTGATTTATATCGTTGGAATTGATAAGAATTGAAGGGCTATTTCACCGGCAAATCAAAATTTCCCCATGTTTACTCACCCTCAAGGCATCCTAACTAAATATGGTTTTCTTCTTGAAGAATAATGCGGTCGAAGTTATACCACGTACGTTTTTACTTACAAGCGGTAGAATGGGAGTGAATGGGAGTCGACTTTTTGAAGCTCCAAAAAGTGCATCCATAGATCAAAGAACTGATCGACACGGCTCCGTGGTCTTAACAAAAGCTTGTTTTTCCGGCAAATGACGTAGGCCTGTCGTAAGTTCCGGTGACAAACGCAGCATTTTTACGTTTTGATCCAATAGGATATCATCATCTCTGCGCGGGAGCGTTCGTCACTGTCATTTGCCGGAAAAACAAGCCTCAGGTTCACGTGTAGCCACAGGATAGCGGAAGCTAGACATCAACGTTAATAGCGCTGTCAATATGTCAAAAAAAACATCGATTCGCTTCAGAAAACCTTTGTTAAGACCACGGTGCCATGTCGAGCAGTTCTTTGATCGATGGATGCACTTTTTGGAGCTTCAAAAACTGCTTGGAAGTAAAAGGATACGTGGTGGTATTAAAACTTCGACTGCATTTTTCTTCAAGAAGAAAACCATTTTCAGTTAGGAAGCCTTTAGGGTGAGTAAAACATGGGGAAATTTTGATTTGCCGGTGAAATAGCCCTTTAACCAATACAATTCCTGTAAGATCGGAATGAAATAAGTTTGTTACAAATTTATGGAAAAGCCATGGAAACATCTAAAGTGAATAGAGGTGTAAATGGTTTTGCTATTATTTTATGTTTCATCATATCAGTTTTGTTAATGTCTGTGTGCGCAGTCTTAACAAATCTCTTGTCAGAAGTTAAAAAGGGGATATTTTCCCCGGGATACACACAGTTACAATTACAGTCTCTATAATCCAATGCAAAAACACGAAAGTCAGCGTAGTAGCTAGATTTCCAAATGTCGGTGGTCAACTCTGACAGCTAGTTATTAGGGCAGCACTAAACCATTTATAATGTGCCAAACGATGACAGCTAGTTACTCCCAGTTCCACAGTTACTGCAGTTGAAGGAAGGCTTAACCAATATATCACGTCTTAAAGACACAGAGATTACCGTGGTAACACCTGGCCTGACAAAGATTAGAAGGAGAAATCTCTGTACATGACAACACAAGCACACCTGTACGCAGACGTCTAAATTAAAAAACTTACAGAGAGTACAAAAACACATTCACTCAAATGATGCGACAGCTTAAAATAAGAGTTCACCCGAATTTTGTTTAAAATGATAATTACTTAAGTCTATATTTACTTTCATGGAAGGAGTGTAATGCAAATATAAAACGCAAATGTAAACATTTGACATTTCAATGATTACTGATTACAATACAATGAGAGTAGCAGTGATCAGACTGTCAAGCTCCAAAAAGGACATATCACAAAAGCAATTCATTGGGTGAACTATTTTTTAATAGAACTCAAAAGTTCAGTAACGCTCAAATGATGAAAGACAAACTCACGCCAGAGCATAAATGACTGCTGCTTATGTACACCACACATGACATCTAAATCATCACTCATACACACACTCAATCAGTGAGAAAACATTTAATTACCACATATGAGCGCACAGACGCACACACACACAGAGCTAGACTGAACACGAGAGAAATCTGACATATTAATTACAACAGAACCCACAGATGGCACAGAAACACGCCTCAACGTGCCTCTCAGGGTATCGCATGTTCAACACACACTCCCCCCCCCCCCCCCCCCC